>NW_026590062.1:26117277-26182352 GCF_907164565.1 Psammomys obesus | reverse complement strand
TGTGTGTGTGTGTGTGTGTGTGTGTGTGTGTGTGTGTGTGTGTGTGTGTAAGTGCTCGAGCGCACTTACAGATCTGGAGCACCTATAACTCCAGTGCTTTTGAGGGGCAAAGGTGAGAGAATCACTGGGGCTGGCCTCCAGCCTAGCTCCAGGCTCACTGAGAGAGCCTGCCTCAGAAGAATAAGGCAGGGGGTAGAACAGGACGCACAGCCTCTTCCTTCTTACGTGCACAGGCACAGGCGCACAGTCCCCTCCTACACAACAAAACAGCAGAAACAAAGGAAGTAGGATGAAAGTCCAGAAAGCCAGCCGTTGGTGGCATATGCCTGTGGTCCTAGTACCAGGAGGTAGAGTTAGAAGAATCAAGATATTCTTGAGTATAATGCAGTTCACAACCAGCCCCAACTACCTAAGGTGGCCCTGTTTGAAACAAATGAATAAAACAAAGAGAGGAAAGTCCTCTGTGTTTTCTGCCCAATCAGTTCTCCCCAACTTGCTGCAAAGATTTTGATGGTTGCTGGCCAGGAAAAGCATTGAGAATTTGCCTATTGGGGTCCCAGCATGCACATCTGTAGCCTGTCTGTCCTGTTTCCCACACCGTGCCACCGCCCTGGCAAGGCCCACAGTTCTGTTTGCAGTGTGAGCACTTTTATGTCAGGGAAGTGATTCTTATCAGCAGTGTCACATGTACCCCCCACGAGCTGCCCCACCTGTCCTACCAGCTGCATCACTACCCCACAAATCCCACCAGCTGTGCCACATGCCCCACCAGCTTTCTTCCTTCTCCATTTGCTCTGAGCAACACTCACTCTGAGAGAGGGGTTTTGTTATTGTTTTGTCTTTTGAGACTGGAGCTCACTATGTAAACTCATTAGCCTCAAACTCACTTCAATCCTCCTGCCGCAGGTTCGAAAATATGGGCTTACAGGCACAAGACACTACTCTTGGCTGTCATTTTGACTCAGTCTTTTTAGCCTGGGAGGAACAACTTATTGAGCAAGTCTATGCGTTCCTGGGGGGTAAGAAGAGCATGACTGGGGAGTAGGGAAAAGGGCGGAGTTGCTGACGGGTGTGTGACAACAGTGCTGGAGCCTGCAGCAATAGGACAGGGAGAACTGATGAAAACGGGTCAGGGTCTGTGAGAGCTCACAACCCAGCTTCGGGGAGCTACCTGGAAGGTCCACTCCAACAGCAATTCCCAGAAAAGACTTTCCTAACAGAAGTTGGGTGGCTGGTTTGGGCTTCATGGGGAAATCCTGGAGCATGAGTTATGTAGCCATGTGAAAGACGTGGAAACCAGTGCTTTCTGGCTCATGCCTGATTAGCACTCACAGTCCTTCCCAAGCCAGTGGGTGAGGAGAGCCTATACTCTGTCCTGGTTAGAATGCCTTTGTAGCAGATGACAGAAAACAGCGCTAGTCAGTCCAAGCTTTAGACAAGAAATGTTTAGAAAGGGTCCCGGGAAGGGCGGTGAAAAGTGGGACTCACAGTCAAATGCAGACATGAGATCGGGTATTTAAATATGTCAGGACGGCAGCTGAGGATCGCTCCTCCTCCAGCAGGGCCCTCCTCCTCCCTCTCCCCGTCCTCTTTCTCCTTCTCTTCTCTTCTCTCTGCCTCCTTTCTTCTTTTCATTTTTCTTCAATAGGATCTTTCTAGCTAGCCCCAGCTTAGATCAGTTCACATGCTTCTGTCTCAGCCTTCCAAATTCTATCAAGATCCCTTGTCTTTTATTTTAACTTTTAAATTAAAATTTTAAGTGAGGGTACAAAAAAAAACAGTTTTGAAAAAAACACACCATTTCTTTATTTGTTTGTTTGTTTGTTTGTTTGTTTTATTGTGTATGTGACTGAGCAAATGGTGTGTGTGTCTGTGAACATGTCCCCCAGTGCCTGTATGTGACAGTCAGAGGACAACCTAGTGGAAATGGTTTTCTCTTTCCACCATGTGAGGCTCTGGGAACCAGTCCAGATTGTCTGGGCCCAAAGTATGGTTTCCACAATGTTTTTTCTCATACGTGTGGGTTACTATACTTCATTCTAATCACCCCTCCTTCCTTTCTGCCACCCTCTATCCTCCATCAAGCCTCTTTATCCCAGACCTCTCTTTACCCTTCACTTCTAAAGACAGAGAAGGTCCCAGGTTAACACTGTACAGGGTCAGCACCCATATACCTGCCCGATGTCTGTCAGGCCCAGACTTACACTCCCAGTGGGAAACTCCAAACACTGAGACTGTGCAGGTAGTTTGCCTCTGAGTCTACCAACACTAGTGGGTCAAGAATCTATAGCAGGGCCCAGCCTCTCCTTCAAACATGGCAGGAAGCTCATTCAGAAAGAAATGAGAAGCCACCTAATTCGTACCTTCTGCCCTGTCTTCCTGCTCAACTCAGTGTTCTCGCTGCCCACTTCCTCCTGTCTTCCAGGCACCCTTCTCAGTACTTAGGTCTCAGCTCAGCTATCATCTTCTAAATTGCCACTGATCATTTTAACTAACAGGACAATTACCTCCTCTAGTCCTTTCTTGAACCTAACTCTCAGTACTTTTGGATGTGACTGTATTTGGAAACAAGGGTCGTTAAGGAGCTGAGGCAGTAAAAGTGGGGTCACCAGGGTGGGCCCTGATACAGTAGGATGACTGCTGTCCTTATAGAGAGAAGACTGGGACATGGAGATGTATAGAAGGAAGAGCATGTGAAAATCCAGAAAGAACACAGTAATGTCCAAGCCAAGGAGAGAGGCCTTAGAAAAAACTTTCACATGTATGAAATTGTCAAAGAAAGGGAGAGGCCACAGAGGAGGACATTGCAGCCAGTCCTGGTGAGACCTGATAAGCTAGGGTCAGATGGAAGGGGAGGAGGACCTCCCCTATCACTGGACTTAGAGAGGGGCAGGGAGGAGATGAGGGAAGGAGGGTGGGATTGGAAGGGAATGAGGGAGGGGGCCACAGCTGGGATACAAAGTAAATAAACTGTAATTAATATAAAAATTATAAAAAGAATATGAAAGGATATTCCATTAAAAAAGAAGAGCCAGTCATGGTGGTGCACACCTTTAATCCCAACACTTGAGAGGCAGAGGCAGGTAGATCTCTATGAGTTTATGGCCAGCCTGGTCTATGTAGGGGGTTGTAGGTCAGCCAGGGGTACACAGTGAGACCCTGTCTCAAAAAGAAAGAGGAAGAGGAAGACAGGAGGAAGCGAAGGAATTAACTCACTGTTCTTGGACTTCTGGACTTTCTTTTTTTTTTTTTTTTTTTTTTTTTTGCAAGTAAGTATCTGTTGGCAAAGCCCCAGCCTACAGTACTCTACAACAGCAGCCATAGCAAACTTTTTCGTTCCTTTCCATTGCCTTATCTTTTGTCTACTTACAGGGGCAGCCGACATGTGTCAAATGCTTAGTCCTGGAAGTGGCCTCTGTAAGGGGCAGCCACAGGGGTCAGGTGTGTTGAGCTGATGTACATACCGAGGCCCCCGAGCTCCCCGGAGACGCTGTGGAAGGAGTAGAGTTTCTGGTAGCTAGTGCTAAAGGCCAGCTTTGGTTTGGCTTGTGGCAGAAAAAGGAGAGAGGTGACTAGAGGTAAGGCTGGCAGAAAAAGGGGCTTTCCACCTTTGACAGCACCTGGGCTACCTCTGAGTCCTTCATTCTGTCGGCTTCTCTCCACACTTGCTGGCTGAGGCTGCCAAAGCATTCTTAAGAGGGCTTGGGCTGTCGCCGTCTGGCCAGGGAGGCTGTGTAAATCACATTTGGTACATTGCTGCCACTGAATCCGTTTTTTGTGTTGGCTAGGTTTTGACGAACTTGTCTCTTGAGTTACAAGGAGCGGGTTTGGAAAACAGCCGGGGCATAGGTTGGGTAGCTGCTAAGCACACTGAAAATGAAGGACCAGCTGCAGACAGCTGAGATGTTAGCTGCAGAGAGCAACAGCCCTTTGGCTCCAGAACTGTAAAGTGTTCTGTCTTCAAGGCACAAATTTTGTCCCCATGATGCCTAGTTTCACCTTCTGTCCCTGGGACCTTCTGTCCCTGGGTTTCTGACTCAGAAGCCAACTATGAGCATCACATACACCAAATGTCCCCAGGTCAGCTCTTCTTGTCACGTGTCACCTGGACATAGTGACAGGATTCGGACATGGGCAGAATTGGAAAACTTGCTGTGGGAAGATCTTCTACTTTCCCTTTCCCTGGCTGCTCTAACAGTCTGCTCTCCCTGAGAGCTATCAAGGTGTTTTTGTTTGTATTTCCCCAGGGCTTCACGCTTTGTGGGGCATCCTTCCTAATTTTGCACAGGGTAGCTAGTTTCTCAGAAAATTCTCCTCCTGGCTTTATTTCATATTTCTTCACATTTTGCTTTTTTTTTTTTTCCTCTGTGAAGTCTTGGACTCACTTTGTAGACCAGGCTGGCCTGAAACTCACAGAGATCTGCCTGAGGCGTGCTCCACCACACCCGGCCATGCTTCCTTTTTATTACATTTAGTTATGTGTGTGTGGGAGGACATTGCGTGCGATGTGTATTGAATGGAGGTCAGAGGGCAACTTACAGGGGTCAGTTTTCTCCTGCCATGTGGGCCCAGAGGCTTGAACTCCGGTCATGAGGCTTGCTAGGAGACACCTTTACCTGCCAAGCCATCTGTAAGTTGATTTTATATTTTAACATGATTTTAGATGTTCATAATTTTCCTGTTCTACTTCTGGCCTTCCTAACCCAATCCTAATTTTCCTATTTAAAAAGTGACTGACTGGTTCTTTTCCAGTCTCTTTCTCTGTTTCTCTGTCTGTCTGTCTGTCTCTCTCTCTCTCAGGGATTTCCTTTGCTTTATTTTTTCTCTCTCCTGCTTTCTCTATTTGAAGTTTCCTCCTTCAGATACCTTCCTGACCTTCCACCAGCTTCCTTCAAGTTCCTCCTCGCACTGTGGGTAGGAAGCTCTTCTGAGGCCTTTGCGTGACTTTCTGTTCATTTGTTTATCAAGTGAGAGTCCTCAGACCTCCATAACAGAAACCAGCTGGCCTGTTACTGAGGGACAAGGTTAGGCTTGTTCCTTTTTTCAAACAGCACACTCATCAGTATCTAGAAGTCATTCAGTGATATCTTATGAGACTGCCTTTTACATTTATTTTGAAAGAGTTTATATAGGCTTTGGGCTGGGTCCTAAAGTCATTTACTGCACATATATAGACTATAAACTCTGGGCACTCCTTGATATAGTAATCCCTTTTTGCTAACTTTATTTGGCATGCAATTGGCAGAGAAGTGTCCTCTACAGTGGGCAGTGAAGAAGTAAGTCTGATCTCATGATTCAGGCCAGTGTGAGTAAGCCTTCTCAGTAACAAAGATACAAGGTTTATCTATCCCTAAAAATGACCAAAGATTACTCCGAGAGCCAGAGTGTGATTCACCCCTTATCTCCATAGCAACCTATTTGGCTGTCCACTTCCAGCTAGCACTTAGAGAGCACTTAGCACTTAGTTCTTATGACTCAACGTTTTACAGCTCCAAGTGTTTTCCTAAGAGACAGAAGACATTCCTGTTGCCCCATCCTGACCGATGCCCCAAGTTAATCAGCTCCAGATGACTCATTCAAACAAATTGGTTACCAGACTACCTGTGTAGAGGAGAGTTGATGGTGTCTGAATTCTTCTCCAGCCACCCAGTGACTTCCTTGTGTAAGCTTAGAGGGGGCACAGCAATGAATGCGTGAGCAGCAACATGGCCTGAAGAGCTTGTAAATCTACACGGGGGAATAAAGCAGGCCTGCTGGCCGAGTGCTGTGTGCACACTTCCCCGTGGTTTCAGGAAACTGGCTGAGATCATTTATTAATACACTCATGATTGATTATTTTTAGAGACTGCAGGAATTCTGGAGAGCCAGGTGACAGACATCTGGACTGTTCCATGGTTTACATAAGCCAGTGTCTACAGTGATTTTTTGGGGGGGTTTCGTTTTGTTTGTTTGTTTTTGAGACAGGGTCTTACTGTGTATCCTGGTGGCCTCAAATTCCTATACAGATCAAGCTGGCCTTGAACTGCCTGCCTCTAAATCCTAAGTGCTGAGCTTAAAGGTACGAGCCACCATACCTATCTACAATGATTAAAAAAGAATATCTTCACTTATTTCTACAATTTTATTTGTCAGTTTTAGCATTTTAAAATACATTTATTTTTTGCATGCATGCATGTGAGCACGTGTGTGCAGGTTAGAGGACAACATCCAAGAGCTGGTTCTCTCCCTTGTTACACGGGTCAAACATGCTGCCAGGCTTTGTAGCAAGCACGCTTACCTACAGTGATTCTTTTGACTAGTGGTTTTTGTTTTGTTTTTACAGATAAATTATGGAAGTTAGTGTTTGTGGGTTCTGCTCCTCCTGGGGAAGGAGCTTAGAAAAGCAATTTTTTTTTTTTTCTGAGTCTGAGATCATTTGGTTTTCTCTACAAAAAGAATCCCATCCTGGTAGCACACACTTGAAATTCCAGCACTCTGGGAGGCAGAGGCAGGCGGATCTCTGCTCTTGGTCTTCCAAGTGAGTCCAGGACAGGTACACAGAGTAACCTTGTATAGAAGGTTGTATAGAAGTATATACAACCTTGTATAGATGTAGTCTAGCCAAGGCTACACAAAGAAACCTTGTATAGAAAAAACAACCAATCAACCAACTAAACAATCAAACAGAAGAATCAGCGACCAGGTGGCTTGTCTGTAGTCTGGGATCCAACACCAAGGCAGAGTCTGTTACAGAGTGACTTCCCACCTTGCCCCACCAGGCACTATGAAGGCCCTGCCTTGATTTTTTTTAATTTTTATTTTAAGGTGTTGGGAGGGTCTCCCTATGTAGTTCAGGCCTTGAACTCCCAATCCTCCTGAATACTGAAATTATAGGCATGTACCACCATATTCAGTTCTTTTATCTTGGTTATTTGTTGTTGATTTGTTATAGGGTCTCACTATGTAGTCTAGGCTGGTTTTAACAGACCATGTTTGAGAAATGGGTTTACTTTATTTTTTTTCTATCCAAGAGACTGAAGTGGGGTGTAGAAGAAGCCAGAAAGAAGCCTTCCCACCCCCTTCCCTTCCTTTTTCTTCCCTTTCTTCCTCCTGGCTTCTTCTACATCCCACTTCAGTCTCTTGGAGACCAAGAATCTTCCTTAATCTGCCCCCAAATGTCAATGACTTGTGGTGAAGTCCTCTAGTTCCCAGTGGCCTGTATCAGATCACACATACACACTTCTGACTGTCATATAAAATCCGCTTGCTTTTCTATCACTTTTGCTTCTCTCACCCCATGGTAGGGGGTACCTTGGCCGTTTGAGCCCAAATGAACCTTTCTTTCTACCCATGGAACAGTCACTCCATTTTGGTGGATTTGTTCTGCCCTTGCTTGCAAATCCCATTTTAGACATGAGAAAATGTAGGTGTAGAGAATTAACTATTACCATGATCACGGTGAAAGTGTGTTAGAGTGCAAGAGTTTATAACACGGTCCCTCTGTCTTCGTCCTCTAACTAAACCCCAAAAGCTTTCAGACAGCTCAAAAGAAGACAAGCTCTTGAAGAATCTGAGTCAGACAGGAAGCTCTGGTCCTGGGCTGTGTTAGGTCTGAAAGGTCAACTTGTTCTTCCACTGTTCAGAGAGAATTTAATCTGTGGTCAATTGCTCTTTCCAGTTCTGAATGGCTGATCACAGCGTTTCCTAACGTGAACCTTCTTACAAGGGTGGCTGTTCCTTGTAACAGCTTTTCAAACAGAGCTTCACCCTGATTTAGCTGTTCCTTGCTGAGCAGCACTCCCCTCCAACCTTTGAGGAAAAAAAAATTTCCTAGGAAACAATTCACTCCCTCATTCATTCATCCACTCTCATTCATTCATTCTTTAATCAACAAATACCCACTGGGAACATACTATGTACCTCAGTCTGAGAGGATGAAAACACCAAAACTTGGGGTATTCAGACCCAGCAAAATCCAGAGCAGGAATGAATGCAAACGGGGGAGGGGAATGCCTCTTACATCTCAGAAGTGTCAGGGACACCTGCTCCTCCTTCCCCTCACTGAGCACTTCTGGGGAATGCTTCGCGTGAAGGAAATGGAGACAGGATAAGATCATGAAAGGCAGCTTCAGACTCGGGAGTCGGGTGAGCCTGGGATTGTGTGGGAGCGGACCGTCAGGGTCCACTGCCGGGCACAGATGAGGGGCACGGGCTGGCGGGCGTGTCCCTGTCCCTTGGGGAAGCTCCGGGGTCCGCAGGGCGCGGCCCAGCCAGGCGCCTGCAGGGCGAGGGATGCTGCCCGCCCCGAGAGGGCTGGCCCGGCACAAGCGTATTAGAAGCGCCGAGCCACGGCCCTGTTCCTACAGCTAGGAAGGGCGGCCTGAGCACAGTGACCAGGTGAGCGGCGCGGGGCGAGGGGACGGGTGCTGCCCAGAGCACCAAGAAAGGGCGCCGCTGGCGGGATAGCGGGCGGACCTGGCTCTGCAGCCCGGAAGGCGATCTTCAGGGTCCCAGGAGCCCTTCCACAGCCCTAGCTCTCCTTCGGGCAACATTCGGAGAAAGTTAGTCACGACTAAGTATCCTGGGGGTGGCGGGGTGCCGACGGGCCCTGAGCACGCCTCGGAAGCCCTGGCCACCGAGATCCACCTTGCAGCTGGCTCCAAGCGGTTGGTTACCCCTAGCACGGCCATGGGAACCAGGTCCCCCTCTCGGCACCTTGGGGGGCTGCCTGGAGTCTCCCTAGGAAATCTCCTGGGCTCCTGGCGTGGCCAGCAGGCTCCTTTGGTGCACCTGCTGAGCCTTCAGCTAGAGACCTTGCTGTGAGCTCTACCGGGCTACAGCCATTCCCTGCACGCTGACCACACAGAAAACAGACTATGTTTGAGAAATACCCAGGCCCTAGGGCGTATGTGGCTGGACTGTAACCTCTAAATTTTTTGCAAGCCAGGTGACTCATCTCTGCCCGGTGTGGAGATTTGTGCAATAACCTCTAAACCTAGGAAGCCTGCAGTGTGGTGGTGTTTGTGTCGGAGTGCCAGCCTCAGCTGGACGCTTTTAAAAGTTGGATTTAGGTTAGATCCATGAATGGTCCTTGGTTGGAGTATCAGTCTCAGAAAAGACCACTGTGCCCAGATATTTTGGTTCTGTTGCTCTTCTTGTGGCGCTCCTGTCCTCTCCAGGTCTTACTATCCCCCCCTTCTTTTATAAGATTCCCTGCATGCTGCTCAAAGTTTGTTTATGAGTCTCATTATCTGCTTTTATACAATGCTGGGTAGAGTCTTTCAGAGGCCCTCCGTGGTAGACTCCTGTCCTGTTTCCTGTTTTCTCAGATGTAGCCCATGGCAGCTCAGTATCCAAATGGGTACCCTAGTAAGGGAAACAGGGATGGTCTCTTACCTGAACTCAGTGGCTAGCATTTTGAGTGCCTCCCCTAGATGGGGGAACAGCCTTGCCAAGCCACAGAGGAGGACAATGTAGCCATTTCGGGTGAGACCAGATGAGCTAGGGTAAGATGGAAGGGGAGGAGGACCTCCCCTATCTGTGGACTTGGAGAGGGTTATATGGATGGCCTCATACTCAGTACATAGTCCAGGCTGGGCTTGAACCCATGGCCTTGAAACCTATGGTTTCAAGCATAGTTTCCTACATGCTGGGATACTTGTCTTTGATGGGGACTAGCTTCCTAAATTCAAAATGTTTAGGAGTTCGGTTTAAAACCTGTACTTAGTCCGTATTCTGGAGGGATTCTTTGATGGGCCTTTCAGGCATACACTTCAAAATGTTTAAGGGAAGGCTCACTAAACTGTGTGCAAAACAGAACTCCTCTATGGGTTGCCTGGATAAACTGATAGTGTTTATGTAGAATGACGGAGTCTATTCAGGGGTTTATGATCAATGAGATATTTTACTGTGTCAAAGACATGCACAAGGCCTTTATTTATTTCATTATCATTTTTCAAGATGGGGTCTTACAGGTAGCACTGGCTGAAACTCCATACATAGATCAGGCAGGCCTGGATTTATGACACCTGCCTGCCTCTGCCTCCTAAGAACTTTTCCTTGGGTGGGTGTGAGAGTTACATGCCTGTAATTCCACCATTCGGGAGGCAGAACCCAGAGAATCTCAAGTTCAAAGCCAGCATAGGCTACATTTAGAATTCCAAACCAGCCTGGGCCATACAGTAAGACCTGTTTTGAAATAACAAATAAACTTACTTCTTGCCTGTGAGCTCAAGTGGCCTAGACTGGACCTATTTGCTGAGTACCCTTAGTAGCCAGAGCCTACATCTTCACTGCAAGACACCTATGTCCAGTTTGCTGCTGACACTCGTTCTTCCTTGACTGACACTCAGCTTTTCCAAAGAGAGAAAAATCAGTAACCGAGAAAGAAGCACAAAGTAATTTCATCTTCCTCAATGTGAGCCCTAGGAGCGTCCTCTCAACCACTGTGGCTTTGGGAAGTGGCCTTCCCACAAAGGAAACGGGATGGTGTCGCCTTGCCTAGGTTCCTGTGGAGCAGCAGGGGGAAGGCCCAGGGTCACTACCTGCTGTTTTACAGTTTTGTTCTTTGTGAACAGAAGTCCCTGAATAGTAGAAGAGTCAGTGGGAACCCAGACAATTGAGTGATTGGCAGGTGGGCCCAGCAGAGCATGGTGCACTTGGTAATCCTATTACAGGAAAAGCTACCAATAAACAGCCGATTACATCAACTTATACTTAAATTCCTTACCCAGAGCTGCACTGATCTGCTTCTGCCTGCTGCTTCCAAATGTGGTCTTTCCAAAAGAGACCCAAGCCCTACACTCTGCTTTAAAAAAATATCTTTCGTGAATTTTTCTTTTTTTTTCTTGTGGTTCTTCAATTTTTTTTTTCTGGTTCTAGAAGTGATAGAATGGAGTTTATACATTTATGCTATCTGTAGAGAGAAAAGAATTTCTTAATTTGATAGTTTGAAAAGAGCATGTTAAAACCCTTTTCAGAACATAGATCTGAGCCAGGTGGTAGTGTTGCATGCTTTAGTCCCAGCACTTGGGAGGCAGAGGCAGGCAGATCTCTGAGTTCAAGACCAGGCTGGTCTCCAAAGTGAGTTCCAGGCCAGCCCAGGCTACGCAGAGAGACCTTGTCTCTAAAAGCCAAACCAAACAAATAGATCTGGAGCCAGTAAGATAGTTCAATGAGTTATGACACTTGTCACCAGGCCTGCTTGAGTTTACGTCCTGGGGCCTGCATGGTGGAAGGCGAGAACCAACTCCTAAAATTTGTCTTTTGACCCCCTCACACATATACCGCTACAGATACAAAATAAATAAGTACTTGAAAAAAGCTCTATCTGGGGGCTAGGGAGATGGCCCAGTTCTGCACAGCCAGGAAAACCCGAGTGCAGGTCTCCACTTTTACAAAGCTGAGAAGGGCCACAGGGGCCTATCTATAATCCTGGACTGTAGATGTGGAAACAGGCGGGTTCTATGGACTCACTCACCAGCCATTCTAGACAACTGGTACACCTCAGATTCAAATAGAAATGGCCTCAAAAACTAAGGCGGAGAGTGATTTCAGAGGATATCTGGGATTCACCTCTGGCCTCCCCTACACAGGCATTTGTACTTTCACAGACAGGTATGTAAGCACACATAACACACACACACACACACACACACACACACACACACACACACCTCAGTTTAAAAAAAAAAGATCTATGGTTGAGAGGTGACACAAATAAAACAAATACTGGTTTTGGAAAAACACAATTTATTGGTTAAAATGTGGTTTTTCTTAGCAATATGATTGTACACAATGGCATTCTGTATTCAGTCTCCTGGGTGTGGAATGATTCACCATGTAATGACCAAAGCTCAATCTTATTTTAAAATTTGTTTACTATTTCACTATGCTATGTAGTTCTGGGTGAACAAGCCAAAGAGTTTCTCAGTGAGGTTACTAACAATTTCAGAGAATTCGATCGTAAAACTTCAAAAATGCATGGTTTTCAGCTAGTATAGAACAAACTTGCATTGGGAGTCAGGAAACTTGGGCCCTTATCCCCAAACTGTCAATGAGATGGCTTTGGGACACCGAACTAGCTCTCTGGGCTCCCCCGGAGGGAACCCAGTAGGGAAACTCAGAGAACTCAGTCTCATCAGCTTGCTAACAAAGTAAAAACAGGTCTGTGAGAGTTCTCTGGGAACTGCAAATCACCATACAAATGCAGGGAGGGCATCAGCATCCTAACAGCCCATGGAATGTGTCACAGTGCCATGTCAAAACCACCATCCAAGGCCCACGTGAGTCATAGTGAAATCTGCTGTCTCTACGATTTCATCTGGTCAGACTAGAAAACGAAGCAAACCAGCCCCAATCAAAGGCTTTTCAAAGAACAAAGAAAAATGTGGAAGTGCCCCTTACAGTTTCTAGTTGTGCCACTCTTCACACATAATTTGAGTGGTGTCTATCAACAGAGAACTTTCTGAGGAAAATGTCGAAGTTAGGTTGTTTTTTTCACTCACATGAAATTTTCACCTGAAACATTATCTAACAGATTTCACCTTCAGACTTAAAGAGTTTAGCATGAGCCTTCAAGCCTCTTAAAACTGTCACACGCTTAAGAGAAAAATAAAAACTATTTTCTTTCGGGGGAAGTGTTTCCTTTTTTTTTGGTTTTTGGAGACGGCCCTGCTATGTGGCCTAGGTTATCCTTAAGCTCAAACTCCTGCCTCAGCCTTTTGGGTGCTAGGATTACAGGTGTGCAGCGTCACGGCCAGCAGCGGATGCTCCTGTTTTTGAAACGGGGTCTGCCTGCGACGCTTGGGCGGCCTTTACAGTTGGGGCCCTCTTGCCTCAGCTTCCCCAAGGCGGAGGTTGCAGGTGCCACTTGGCTGGCTTTAAAAACAGACCCTCCTGGTTGGTTTTCATTGCCCTGTGCATGTACATTTATGTAGCGATAAAGGCAAGCAGCCTCCATTGGTGGTTTGAGGCTGGCCTCAAACCCACGGCAGTCCTCATGCTACGGAACGCTGCTGAGATTACAGGCACGAGCCACCGCACTCACCTAAGAATGTTATTTCTTGGGACAATTGAGTAAACCCGCCACAGCTGGGCAAGCGAAGTCAGAAGAGATTCTCATTTTTTTTTCAAGGTCCAGGTAATTCTCCTGGTAGCAAAATGCTGTGATCTGAGCTCAGATGGAGCTCAGCCCTGTCAAAGCTGCCCTCTGCTGGCTGCTTGGGCTGCTTAGTGCTAGATGTTTGCCTAGGCTGACAATTTAATCCCCAGCACCGCAAGGGGTCGGGGGAGACACTAAAAGTTTCCAAACCAACCTGCCCTCTGCTGCATTCTAAGGGAGCTGGTGAAACTGGGACAGGTTCCAGGCGTCTTGTGCTTCAGTGGCCTGAGCAGGAGGAAGCAGGGTGTGTCTGCAAACCAGCCCCGTGGTGGCTTTGTGCAAGCAAACCTGTTTGGCTGTATCTTGGCCCCCAAATGCTTCTGTTCACATTGCCACCTGACTCACCCTTGTGCTGCTTTACTGCTAACTGCTTTATTTATACAAGTACCCTTTAAAAAGCCAGGCACAGTAGCCCACACCACAACCGGCAATTGAGAGGCTGAGGCAGGAGGATCATAAGTTCAAGGGCAGGGTGGGCTACACAGAAAGACTTTTCTAAAATATAAAGCAAAACGTCCCCAAATCCAACCAACCAAACACTCCCAAACATCACCTGTCCACCAGGGCCCAGGTCCAACACCATCTCCCTTCCCAGCTCATAAAGAAGCTCTCAGATTTGCATGTCCCAGCAGAGCCTGGCAGCATTGGTCACACCCTGTGTGCATGTCCCCCTGCTGGGCTGTGGGTCCTGTGATTATATGGAAAGTGGTGGCTCAGAGCAGGCATCAGTGTGTGCCAATAGAGGTCAAATAACCAGGCAGCATGTCAGCTGTTTTTGAGAGCTCAGTAGGAAGCAACACACAGCTTTCCCCACAGTGTCCCAGGAGGGCGGTGGCTGGGAAGAGAGGAAGGCTGTAGTGTCCATGAATCCTTCCAAGAGTAGAGAAACCCAGGGAGGAAGGCAGCCGAGCGAAGCTGCATCTTGTACCATCTTTCACCTAGAGAAGAGGCAGGAAATTCTCACCCTGCTCCTTGCCCCTCAAGGGCTTTCACTCTCAGGCTTCAGAACACAAGCTCCTGACATCAAGGTCTGACTTCACAACCCAAGTAGGTTTGGAATTTAGCTAGAATGTATCCCCCGCTCCTGCACAAGACGTTTTCAAGGGTCCTGCACCATTGACTTTGGCAAAATGACTGTAGACTAACTGGAATTGCCCATGACCTAGTTGGGTTGCTAAATCTCATGAAGGTTTGCAAAGTCTTTCAGGCTCAAATAATAATAACCCCCTCTGGCTTCTCTCGTAGGAAAATGGCACACAGCTTTTCGGTAAGCATTTCATGTCTGTTTTTCTAGCCCCCCCCCCCCCCCCCCCCAACACACACACACTCACCGCCAGGCTTTCCCTTTGGCCCTTCTACCGTGAAATTCCCCCAGCTCACTTGTACCCTCAGCACCAGTTAGCTGGAGGCTGGCTTTTCCCTCGGCAGAGTCCAGGGAGAGCCTCGGCAACACTGACTGCTCATGCGCACACCAGCAGCTGCTCAGGCTGATTAGAAAGCGCGTGTTTAGAAACACCAGTGCCTGGGGGAAGTTAGAAGAGCTTAGCTCTCCCTGATCCTCCACAATGAGGCCAGAATAAAATCAAATAAAAAGACAGCAGAGGAGGAGAGAGCCCTGAGAGCCCCACCGCCACTGCGGGCCTAGTCACCAGCACACCCCGGGAGGAGCCGTCACCACCACCGCAACCACGAGCAGCAGGCCGAGACCCAGGCCCTCAGCGCCGCCCACACCAAGGCGGCTCCAGGGGCTGCTGGGTAGCAGGGGCAGGGGCCTCACTTCGCGGGCCTGCCAGCCGGGAAAAGAAAGTCATCGCAACTAAGTTTTTGGGAATAGTAAAATGGTTCAATGTAAGGAACCGATACGGTTTCATCAACAGGAATGAATGACACCAAGGAAGACATATTTGTACAGCAGACTGCCATAAAGAAGAATGAGTACCTTCGCAGTGTAGGAGATGGAGACTGTGGAGTCTCACGCTGTTGGAAGAGAAAAGGGCGCAGAGGCAGCGAATGTTACACGCCCTGGTGGAGTTCCAGGTTACGGCAGTAAATACACAGCAGACCATAACCGTTATAGACGCTACCCATGTCGTAGGGGTCCACACAATTACCAGCAAAACTACCAGGATGGTGAGTGGGGAAAAGAACGAGGGATCATAAAGCGCTCCTGAAGGCCAGGCCCAACAGCGGCGGCCCTATGGCAGGCGAAAGTTCCCACCTACATGCGGAGACCCTATGGGCATCGACCACAGTATTCCAACCCTCCTGTGCAAGCAGAAGTGATGGAGGGTGCTGACAGCCAGGGTGCAGGAGAGCAAGGCAGACCAGTGAGACAGAATATGTGTCCGGGTTACAGACCACAATTCAGCAGAGGCTCTTCTCGCCAAAGACAGCCAAAGATGGCAGTGAAGAGGACAAGGAAAATCAAGGAGATGAGACCCAAGGTCAGCAGCCACCTCAAAGACAGTATCCCTCCAACTTCAATTACTAACGAAGACTCCAAGAGAACCCTAAACCACAAGATGGCAAAAAGACAAAAGCAGCGGATCCACCAGCTGAGCAGGGCTGGGCTGAGTAAATGCCGGCTAACATCATCCGGTCTGGTCATCCAACAAGAAGAAACGAATATGAAATTCCAGCAAAAAGAAATGAACAAAGACTGGAGCTGAAGACTAAGAGCTTGCTTTTGGCCCGTTGACCAAATATACTAGAACAGTTTGCATTATCTATGCAGCGTGGGGTTTTTATTATTTTTACCTAAAGATGTCTCTTTTTGGTAATGACAAACATGTTTTTTAAGAAAAAAAAAAAAAAAAAAAAGAAAAGCCTGTTTTTTCTCAATACACCTTTAATGGTTTTTAAATTGTTTCACATCTGGTCAAGCTGAGATTTTTAAGAACTTCATTTTTAATTTGTAATAAGTTTACAACCTGATTTTAAAAAAAGTCAACAAACTGCAAGCACCTGTTAATAAAGGTCTTAAAAAACAAAACAGCAGAGGATCAAACCGAAAGTCTTAAGTCCTTGGAACTCAAGAGAGTAGAACAGGCAAGAGAAAGGTATGGCTCTTTTCTAGTTCTCTGCTTCTTAGATCAAAATGCCTGTAGTCCCTGAACTCTATTTGGTGAATGAGTCCCAGCCTCTAATTGTCTGTCTTTCTTTACAGCTTAATGATGCCTTAGCTGGCCCTGGAAACCCAAACCCTCAGGGATGGCCTGCATGGGGGAACCAGCCTGGGGCTGGGGGCTACCCAGGGGCTTCCTATCCTGGGGCCTACCCGGGACAGGCTCCTCCTAGTGCTTACCCTGGCCCAATGGCCCCTGGGGTTTACCCCAGACCTCCTGCACCAGGAGCCTTCCCAGGGCAACCTGGGGGACCCGGGGCCTACCCCAGTACTCCTGGGGCCTATCCTGCTGCTGGCCCTTATGGTGCCCCTGCTGGACCACTGGTAAGAAGGAAGAACTGTTTCACTGTCTTGATATACAAGAGGAGAGGACATTAGGGGAAATTATGCTTTAAGCCTGCTGCTCTGAGGCATGTCTCAAAGACCAACCACAGAGGAGTATTGGTCAAGTGGAAAAAGGAATGTGTTCACGTTAAGTTTACTCTGTCACTTGTTAAGATATGGCACTGATAAAGGTGCTTTTAATAAACATCAAGTTAAGATTGGAGGAATGAAGCCAGGCCTGGTGGAGCACACCTCTAATCCCCAGCACTTAGGAGGCGGAGGCACAGTTGTACTGTTGCTAAACACTAGTTGAATGAGGTGGCTCATACTTCTAACCCCCCAAAATACTGAATGCTTTGCAAGGCAGCAAAGCTTTAGCTCAAACCAGGGCTGCAGGAAAGGAAACTGATGGGCAAGGGGCAGGGAGACACCTCCAGAGCAGCTGTGCAAGGAGCCTTCCAGTTCACCCATCCACGGGGAGCAGCTCCAGGAAGCACACACGAGACTAGTGCAGATCAGGGCTAGACACAAAAGCCAAAGCTAGGAGGGACCGTCATGAAGGAGAGACCAGGGGCAGGGACAGAGCGCTGGTGTCCACCACATCTTAACCACGTTGCTCAACACTTGTGGCCTGAATTACAGAAATGCTCATTCAACATATGCTCATGTGCAAAGCATTCTGCTGGCAACCTGTGAGCACAGAAGCCCCGGGTGACACAGACCTTTCCAAATGGAGAATTACAATATTGTATGTCATGTGTCAAGGGGCCTATGAAAAAAGGCCGTTGGTTAAAAGTCTAGCTTAAAATGTTAACAAAAGGATCTATATGGGTTAAAACAGGCCTGGTGATAGTCCAAGAACATCTGCTCTTTATTTGTTAACGTCCCAATTAACATTTGTGCACACAGGGAACGCTGCTTTTTATCTTTTCTACCCTGGGATCTCCAGAGGCTTCAGAATCTAGAGGGTTCCATGTTAGCATGGATTCTAACGTTTGCTATGCTTTACTTTCCCTGAGAAAACAGCTGCTTTATTGACACACCCATCCTTGTCTACTCCCAGCCAGTGCCTTATGATCTGCCCTTGCCTGGAGGAGTCAGGCCCCGCATGATGATCACAATCCTGGGCACAGTGAAGCCCAGTGCCAACAGGTACGAAGGGCATGGGCCACCACATGGATTCCCCCAGCTAGTGCTTGATGCCATGCGATTGTTCTGTCACAGCGAATGACAATATCCTCTACTCTGTATTTTGGTGTGTGTCATATGCTTTGATTCTCATGAGTGAGTGCAGGGCAAGGGCCATTGCTTCCCCTTTTGACAGACAGAACTGAAGCTCAGGTCTTACAGTTAGTGAATGGCAAGCTGGGAAGCCCAGCCTTTGGTGTGGCTGTCATTTACTTAAAGGGTTTGAGAAGATTCTATCATGTTTTAGTCAGTGTTCCATTGCTGTAGAGAGACACCATGATGGCGACTCTCATAAAGGAAAACATGTAATTCGGGCTGGCTTACAGTTTCAGGTTTAGTCCATTATCATCATGGTGGAAAGCATGGCAGCGTGCAGGCAGACGTGGTGCTGGAAGAGCCAGGTCTACATCTTGATCCATAGGCAACAGAAGGAGACTGTGTTCTACACTGGGTGTAGCTTGAGCATAGGAGACCTCAAAGCCTGCCTCCACAATGACACACTTCCTCCAGCAAGGCCACACCTCCTATCAGTACCCTGTGGGCCAAGCATTCAAACACATGAGGCTATGGGGGCCATACCTATTTAAATCACCACAAGACTGTTAAAGGTTTCATCAAAACAAATCAACTTTTGCCACTGGAACTGGTTTGATGGAGATGGACCAGGTTGGGATGAGGTAATTTAGGATATCCAATTTCTAGTCATAAAGAGAGGCCTGAGCCCAACCATCACTTCTAGTCATACTTACATAATATGAAGCCAAACACCCAGAGCAAGCTACTCAATCTGTCCCTGAGATTAGTGGTGCCATCAACACTCCTGTAACCACTAGTGCGTCTGTCTCTAAGTCTTAGGGACAAGGGGTACCCAGTCAAGCCATCCGTACAGGTTTATTCAATACTTTTTAAGTGGGGGATTGGGATGTGGTGGTGCACACACCAGCCTAGCTTGCAGGAGACAGAAACAGGGATTCTAAGTTCAAGATCAGCCTGGCATATAGAGAGAGATACATATAAAGACTCTGTCTCAAAAACCCAGAATGTACCAGTTTGTACCTGGTAAAAGAACGGGAGCCATATCCTGTCACTAGACAGACATAGCTTTGATAGGCTGATACTCACTCCTCCAGCTAACCTTCTCTGGTTCTGCGTGGGAAGTGCTGTTCCAAGCAGGAAGTGCTGTTCCAAGCTACCCTCCTTTCCATGCGGCCTAGAGAGATGCTCAAAGCCCCATCACATGACAAAACTTGTCTCACAGTAAATACTCTCTTATATGCATGTATAAGTTATATACACTTATTATTTTCAAAATAGGCATTTATACAGTCTGTCTCAACATAATGCAGAGCTACACAGTAACGTTAATAATTAAGGTTAGTGCTAGATAATTTAGTTCCAGAAACACTTGTGATGCAGCCTGACTACTGACAGCTCAAAACTGATCCTCAGTAGTAAACAGAAAAAAAAATTGTTGTGTGGCCCCACAAACACTCTAATAAATTCATGGGAAAAAGGTAACTGTGTGACAGAGATGGCAACCTCGGTCTGCAGAAGGACACAAACACTGTAGTCTGCCAGCTTCCTAAGTTATTCAGAAGCTCCAGAGACTCAGGCCAGATCCCACATGTCAGCTTCTAGTGTTACTGTAGGGAACACACATTCAGAAACCCAGGAGCTGGGCCAGGCCCACCTCATAGCATGACTGTCCTGACTTTACAACAAAGCAACAGGGAAGAAACATTAGCTACATCTGTGCATCCCTGCTCTTCTGAGCTTTCTGGTTAACCACGGGAAGGTCGGGTACTTGATGGCTCTTAAGTTGCTGGCTTCCTTTTTAGGTATTAAGAGTAATGTATCAGGGCAGGAAAGAGCCACTCTTCCTTATAGCAAGTACAAAATCATCTGAGGATAAGTCTAAAGCTACAAGGGTATCTAGAAGGGGTTGCAATACACAAGAGTGTGTCTGTGAAGAGAGGAGAGCACTACAGTCAGGAAGGATGGTGCCAAGGTCGACGAATCACCACCACAACCTCATAAACAAATGAAAACCAAGACAGCTGGTGACCACACACTTGGAATCCCGGCCAACGTGGGAGAGAATCACAAGTTGGAGGCCAGCCTAGGCTACATAGTGAGATCCTGTCTCAGTGAACAGACAACACAGACTGTCCCGCTGCACTTGGAGTTAAGCACAGTAACGAGAGGTTCGTCCTGCTCTATTCAGTGGGAACCGACGCGCTGGCTTATTAGCTTCCTGGACAGAAAACCACTTCTATATATTCTGAGAGGATGTTCTTGACTTGGTACACCCTTTAATCTCTGATTTCTGGCTTAAAACAGGTTTGCTCTAGATTTCAAGAGAGGGAATGACGTTGCCTTCCACTTTAACCCCCGCTTCAATGAAAACAACCGAAGAGTCATCGTGTGCAACACCAAGCAGAACAACAACTGGGGAAGGGAAGAGAGACAGTCAGCTTTCCCGTTTGAAAGCGGCAAGCCCTTCAAAGTAAGTTCTGCTGCTGCTGCATGCTCCCGGTGTTCTCTCAGGAAGGGCCCCGGCCAGTCTTCCCCCACGCCCAGCATCCAGGCTTAGCAGGCTGGGAAGACAGGCAGGAGCCACCTCACCATTGCCACTCCAAACTCTAACAGGGTGTCACTTTTATATATCACAAAGCTGCCACTTACAGAAGGATTTAAGGGCGAATGTCCCCTAACTGTGGGGAAAAGTATTTCCTGGCCTTTCCAAAACTTGCTATAAATCAACCAGTCCTATAAATCAATATTTGTCATTAAGGAGTTCTTATGTTGCTGTTTTAGGCCTACTAAAACTTTGGTTTTTTTCTAAAAAACAAAACAAAAACGGGGTTTCCTTGGGTAGCCCTGCCTCTCCCTCTGACAGCTGGATTAAAGGCATGCACCACCACAGCTGGGCTAAAACTAAATTTTTATGTAGGCAAACTAGGCTTTTATGTTTCCATTATCTATCCTGATAACTTTTCTTGGTTTTCGAGATAGGATTTCTCTGTGTAGTGCAGGCTGGCCTCGAACTCAGTGATCCCCCTTGCCTCTGTCTCCCTGAGTGATGGAAGTAAAGGGGCGTGCCACCACGCCCGGCTCCTTCTGATAATTTTGATGTTTTTTTTTGTTGTTGTTGTAGTTTAAATCTGGCAATCTATATTCATTTTTGCTATTCAGTTACTGTCTCTGGATCTTTATCATCCCACAAATAAAATGCTGGACTTCACGAACTCAGGCCACACTGGTTTAAAAGCAATATGTATTTGTCTTTACACTGAAATTGACAAATAAAAATTACACACAGACCATATGTCCTGGAAAACACATATGGTGGAATGCTTAACTTGAACTACTTAACACATGCTTTTCCTGACCGTTTCTAGATACAAGTCCTGGTTGAAGCTGACCACTTCAAGGTCGCAGTCAACGATGCCCACCTGCTGCAGTACAACCATCGGATGAAAAACCTCTGGGAAATCAGCCAGCTGGGGATCTCTGGTGACATAACCCTCACCAGCGCGTCACACACCATGATCTAATCCAGAAGGGCCAACCCCTGAAACTGGCTCTGAGCTCATCACAAATGAAAGAATTTACATTTATTCCTCCTCATCCTTCCATTTAGTAAATATTCTCATGCTGAGATGCCTGCTTTTTTCTTTATTTTTTCTGATACTAGGTATCAGATCTTAGGAACTTTGGAATGCTAGGCAAGTGTTCTATCACTGAGCTCCACATGCCCAGCCCTTTACTTTGTGCGTGTGTATTTGTGTCTGTGCAGCTGCTTCTTGGAGCTGGAGTTATGGGTGGTAGTAAGCCGCCTGTCTATGATGCTGGAAACCAGACTCAGGTCCTCTGCAAGAGTAGTTCCTACTCTTAACTGCTGTGCCCTTGCTCCTGCCCTTTTTGACTTCTGAGAGGGGATGGTGTGGAGTTGCCCACTCAGGCCTTGGATTTGCGGTCAGGCCCATCGATGCCTGCTTCCTTTGCCTGTCTTTCTATGCTTTTTGGAGCAGTGTAAGTAAAGAAAAGCATGTAATGTTAACAAACCATCCCGAAATACACTGAGAAGAGTGGAGACAGTTCCCCAGCAGACGCTCATCGCTGGCCACTGGGATGCCAGTTACTGAGCACTCCCTGTTGGTGGTTCCAGGTGAAACCAGACGGTGCACTTATGCATCCTAGGTTCAGGCCAATTGAGCCACAGGAGATGGGGGCTGCTGCCGGCACTGAGTCTGCACGCTGCCTTCCACACGGTGACATGCAATGTAGGCTTTGTTCTACACAACAGCGAGCAGCTGCTCACCCCAGCACCACTGCGATCAACCTCGGACGCGGTTTAAAGGGCAATCATGGACGCAGTCCTGAAATCTGGCGTGTAGGCTGTTTTAAACCGTTTTTCTTTTAAAGCCACAGGTAACTGCCTTCAAATCAGTATTCAATGCCAATGCGACTTTGTGTCTTGGTTTTTATGTACACATTTTCATACCTAACCCTTTCTAACTTTCCTATCATCAGCAAGCTCACAGATTAGGAAAATGTCAGAATTCTCCTTGTTCTACAATATTATCTCCTCTAATACTTTAAACTGGTGAACGCCACAAGCTAGCGTCTCAGGAAAAACAGAAATCAAGAGGTGTGCAAAAGCAAGCGCTTTCAATCAACAGCTGAACATGCAGAGAGCTGGGTACCTCCTTCCCCCATGAAGATTCCAGGTATCAGCCTCACGTCAGCAGGCTTGGTTCCCTACCCATCAAGCAACCTCACCACCCATAACTTTCCATCACTCACTATTGGGCCATTCAATCAGTCTTCATCTTTTGGAAAGGGAAGACAGTCTACAAATATTTTCTTATGCAAACACCTTATGTAACGTTCCAATAAATTGCTTGGGCTTCATAATAAATACTGTCTTTCCCCAAAGCCAAACACATCTACTTCTGACATCAAAAGCAGATTGAGAGCTGGGCACAGTGAGGCGAGCCTGTAATTCTAGCATTCTGGGAAGGCAGAGGCAGGCAGATTTCTGTGAGTTCAAGACCAGCCTGGCCTACAAAGTGAGTCCAGGACAACCAAGGCCACACAGAGAAACCCTGTCTCAAAACAAAAACAAAAAAGCAGACTGAGGTTTCTCTTGAAAATGCCTAATCCTAAACCTACATTGTGCTGAATGTCTCCTTCCAAAGCTCAGCTCATATTCAGACCAACAACACAGGGTCTGGCTAACAGGATTTGCTGCTGCGAGCTGTTGTTTGGAGCACTGCACTTTCTGTTTATTTTCTGCGGGGGTGGGGATATGTGTGTGAAGGAAGGGCTGGCACATGCTACATGAATGTGGCAGTTGGAGAACAACTCATGGGTATGATGGCAAGTGCCTTTATCTTCTGAGCCGTCTCCCTTCTGTATTAGCACTGTGTTTTACAATCACAGAGTTAAGGGTTTATAAAAGAAAAGGGCTGGAGTGATGACTGTTTTTAAGTGTGCACACTGCTCAGGACAGCCACCTGAGGCAGCACAAAACATCCTGTAATTTCAACATTTTTTTTTTTAAAGACCTTCCCCAACAATCTTTTCAATGGTAGGAAAAGTAACTGTAATAAATGGACTTCATGATCCAGAAAACTTTATCTAAAGGAATGTAGGAAATCAAAGCTATTTGATGTCAACAGATACAGGAGCCCAAATAAAAAAGTACAAAATGAGGGTGCAGATGCAAATACTCGCTTCACTTTTAACATTTTAAATAACCTGCAGCGCTTTTACAGTCTTACCCCTAAAGTGTGTCTTGATGAACACTGAACATTAAAACATTGTGTGATACAATATAAACAAACAGAAGTGAATACCAGTGCATAGCTCTAAAATTTCCAGCAGCTTAAGAACACATCGGAAAATTAATGATGTGAAGTAAAAGCTGTGTAGAATTATTTTTAAATTAAGAGTCCTCCTGGTGTTCTTTACTTTGGGGTCTTAGAGGTGAGAAGACGATGAGGTCATCACCAAAGGAGAAGAGTCGGGCGTGCTCTTGCTGTCTGGTCTCCTCCTGCCGGCAGGGGCTGGTGCAGCTTGGGGCTGGCTAAAGAACACATTCAGAGAAGTCACTGAATCCACCATCTAGAGTTGCCCCGAAAAAATTCTCTACACTGTTAGTTAATTTAGTGCCAAAGAATAAGTAAGTTTCCCTATGTAACAATGAAATTATTTTAACATAAGACCTACTGTAAACCTTTTTGTTTGTTTGGTTTTGGAGACAGGGTTTCCTGTCCTGGACTTACTCTGTAGACCAGGCTGGCCTTGAACAAAAGAGATCCGCCTGCCTCTGTTTCCCGAGTACTAGGACTAACGGTGTGTGCCACCAAAGCCTTTAATTAAAAGGCATACCATAAACTTTTACTTAAAAAAATGACTAATATATAAATGGACTTTGACAGCATATGTAGGATGGTTTCAGATTCCGCAAATCCTAAGCCATGTAAAGCACTCAGCGGTCTTCTACCTACTGGGATCTTTTACCTTCCCCAGCCAAGCCCTATTTCAGTTTTAAATGACGCTGTTTGGCAAGCACTAATCTGGGCCTAAACAGAGAGCTGGACTTACGTACCTAATGTTTACTATTTATGGAAATGGAAAAAAATCTTAGACAAGTATAAAGTACTAAGACCCAATAAGACAATATAACTAGAAAGCACCTATGATCATATTACAGAATAATTTTCAGATTTACTTATATATTTAAAATCAATCATTCAGAGATGAGACCTAAGAATAGGATTAAATCAGGTTTGATACACAAATTAGCCTTACATTGTTGAAGTCCCTAATCTAAATTCCAGTTTATGAGTAAAGAAAATTGAGACTAAGAAAAATGTTCATAGCAGAACATTTTTGCTCCAGACACACAGGGCAGCCTGGAGCCTGACCACAAAGACAGTAGATGTGCAAGGTCACAAAGGCAAAGACAAAAATCCTTTAGGAAATAGTTGCTTAAGGAATACAAGCATCTGCTGCTCCTTAATTCTCTAATTGCTTTAATGGATTGCTTGTTTCTAGTGAATGCATGCAAGGGCATATACACAAGAGTATATGCACGAGAGCATATGCACAAGAGCAGAGAGGTCACAGAACAGCTTGCGGGGACTGCTTCAGTCCTTCTACACTCTGATTCTGAGGAGTGAAGTTAGGTAGTCAGGCTTGCTCAAGTGCCTCTAACTACTAAGTCATCTTGCCAGCCTTGTGAATGTCTTATATTCGTATTCAGGACTAGCAAACCAAAGTCATTTCCTGATTCACTGCAGCAGCTGATCCTGCAGTCTTTCATGACAACTCAGTAAGCTGCGTCAGACTCACCGGAAAAACCAGGTGACAAGGTCCTATTCCAGATCATTGAAATGAGACTATCTAGAGATAGAATAAAGCCGCAACTATCAACCCAATAGGAAATCAGATTTCTGAAATGATGGTATATTTTACAAATATAATAAATTCACACTGTACTCTTAGTAAGAGATTAAGTATATATGTGTGTGTGTGTGTGTGTGTGTGTGTGTGTTATGCTATATACCCATGTCTGCATTAAACTAATATGGGAGGGAACTTTTACAAGAAGACTTCAGAAGTGCTAACTAATGTTTAAACTAAATTTTCAAGGAAGAGATTACTAAAAGTAAAGTCTGGGGAGCTTAAAAATAAAATAGCAAAAGCCGGATGGTGGTGGTACGTGCCTTTAAGCAGGGGGATCTCTGTGAGTTGGAGGCCAGCCTGGTCTACAGATTGAGTTCCAGAACTGTCAGGGCTACAGAGAAATCCGGTCTCGAAAAAACAAACAGCAACAGCAGAAAGTCTAAAGAACACCCTGCGCCCCACCAGTTTGCTTCACAGCACCTGCACAGACCATAAAGAGCACAGGAATGGAGACAAGCTTCTCAGCAAGCATCTACACTTAGTTCAAAGCCTGGCAAATTTTTTGTGAAGAGAAAATAAATTATAAGAGCAAACTGGACCTGGTGGCTTCCAAGGATGCTGGGGAAAGAAGGTTGCAGTTCAAGGTTTGCCAGGTCTACACAGTCATAGAAGGAAGATATAATACACCGTATAGCTATGATATCATCAAGTTTGGTTAAAAAAAAAAAAATAGAGGCCAGGGCAAGAGAAGGTTAAGAGCTCTGGCTGCTCCTCCAGAGAACCCAAGTTTGATTCCCAGGAGCCACAACCTTCTGTAACTCCAGGTCCAGGAGACTTGACACCCATTTCTGGCTCCAACAGGTACTACATGCACATGGTGATTGATACGCATGCAAGGCAAAATGTTCATATACATAAAATAATTCTAAAAAAATTTTCAAAAGAGGCCAAAGATCACTGATTCTTCCTCTTGTTCACTACTTCTGTATTCATCTTGACGTGGCTTGAAGAATTCAAAGAGGGTATGGTTTCAAACAAACCAAGAGCCATTCAAATGAGAATGATGACTGCATGACTCACTTAGACTTCCAAAAGAAATTGTTATTTTTTTCTTTCTTTAATGGAGACACTTAGTGTCTCCATTAAATGTCTGGCATAGGCAGATGACACCCTTGGCTACCTACCAACACCTTGGACTTACACAGTCTATGTCACTTGGATCTTGTTCTCTAGGACATGGAGTGTCTTCTACTCGACTGTACCTGAAACAAACAGTGGCATTATACACAAATAAACACACACAGACACTGACTTTTGCTCTGAGTCCATTCTTCACGGAGTCTGCTAGTTTGCATAATAGGGTCAGACACAGAGCCTGGCCCTGATCTATACAGACTGGACAGGTATTGTATGATGGTCATGCAGACGGTGTACTCTTTCCATGGAAGTTCCCAGGACCCTTCCCATGCCGATCACTCAAGCTAATATGGCTCCACCTGCAACATGAGCCTTAGCCAGAGCCGCATAGCTAGGAAAAGGTGGAGAGGAGGCTGCTTCTGAAGCAGAACACCTCTATTGTGCACCGAGTTTGGTTTTTTTGTGTAACAGTCTTGCTATGTAACCCAGGTTGGTTTGTCAGTGTTCCCGCTTCAGCTTCCCAAGTGGTGGGACTACAGCTGTACCACCATGCCTCCAAATTGGCTATGTTTACCTGATAGTATAATTCAATATTTTAATCATAAACTTACGGAGAGACCAGATCTGGGCATGTATGTACCCACATACATACAGACACAACAGACATAAATAAAAATGTAATTGAACAACAAAGTACAGGGCTGACAGAGTACTTGCCTAGCATGTGTGAGGCTCTGTATTCAGTCTTAGGACTACCAAAACACCAAATCCAAGAGAATGCCACAGCCAAACTCATTCTTTTGTACGTTAATAAAAGACAAATTAAGAAAATTTATCTTTCATAATCTCTTCAGGGATCCACAAGATGGTTCCTAGGTAAAGGAGCCTGCCAACAAGCCTGATGACCTTGAGTTCAACCCCTGGAACTCACATGAAAGCTGTCCTCTGGTGCCCATTCATGCATGCCAAGGAATGCATGCATGAATCTACACTTTCAAAGCAAATAAACTGAACGCTAATTTCAGTCTCTTCAAAGTCTGTGTTAAAATATGCTCTTCCAGAGAAGAGATGGAGTCTGCTGTTCTTACAGAGGAAGAGAGTTTGGTTCCCCTGCTAGTCACCTTACAATTGCCTGTAACTCAGACTCCAGGAAATCTGAAGTCCTCCTCTGGCCCCTGTGGGTACCCACACATATAGCACACAAAATTACACAGCCCCTACAGGTACTCACAAACATATATATATATATATATATATATATATATATATCTCTTCTCCACTTTTATGTTGTTTCTAGGGACTGAACCAGGCTTGCAAAAAAAGTGCCTTTACCCACTGAGCTACCTTGCTAGCTCCAGATTATCATTTTGGGGAACAAGTACTTATAATATGACTCAAACACTATTACAGATCTTCCTAATATAGATAATAAATTATAAACTATACAAAGTAGCATGATAATAAATTGGTATATTACAAAACACAGATTTTTATAATACCAAAAGTATTTTTGTAGCCCTGAAGGATAAAAATGCCCAGGTGGATCTCTGGATCTCTGTGAGTTCGAGGACAGCCTGGTCTACAAAGTGAGTCCAGGAAACCAGGGCTACACGGGGAGGGGGGGGGGGACATTCAACAAAATAGTTGAAAACTTTCATGTGCTTCCTGTATTTGAACTCATTGGGCCTGCCTCTCCACCCCAACCCCATTTCCTCCCACCGCCTTATGTATTTACTGTTTTTTGGATTTTTTTTCCAGTGAGGAGTGCTCAACACTTTCCAAACTTCAGATTAGTAATAAGCCCAACATCTTATTTAGACATCAGATACAATTTTATTTCCTACTTGTTTCAAGTTCTTTTCCCCTATCATATGCACTGCATATTTATTTTTGAACCACTTAAAAGGACAGCTTAGGTTATTTTGATGCACTGTATGAAGAATTGATCAACTGAGCAATTATAAGACGAATTTCATTAAGATACCACTTCACTTTTCTCACCCAGGACCTGACGTGGCTGTTGTAAGGGATGACACTAGTCAATAACCTGAAATGATGTCTAGGTTGTCTGCACTCACTGGCTACTTTCTATAAAGACCAGAACAGAAGTATGTGCCTCTTAACCACCCGAAAGCAGCAGAGCGCTCCACTTCTGGAGCGGAGGAAAGTGAAGCTGAGCTAATTAATCTGTCCCAAATTTTCCCAGCTGGTAAGTCATGTGGTTGGTTTGGAGCTCAGGTTTGCTAAGCACCAGAGGGCACCATACTGTTCTTTTTCTCCCGTGTATTGCACAATGCACTTTTCACTTTTGCCAATCTAAAACTGACCAACTTCAATCTTTCTATTTTCTTTTGTTTTAAGTGAGGCTATGCTGCTAAGGCTGGTCTCAAACCTCTGATTAAATAAGGGGTTTATAAGCCTCAGTCTCCTGAATGGCTATGACTACAACCACCATACTTGGTTCCAACCTAATATAAATATATATATATTTAGATTTATTTATTTTTAATGCATTGGTGTTTTGCGTGCATGTATGTCTATGTACGGGCGTAAGATCACTAGAGTAGGAGTTACAGATGACCATGCGGATAACTGGGAATTGAACCCAGCTCCTCTGGAAGAACAGCCTGTGCTCTTAACCACTGAGCTATCTCTCCAGCCCCCCAACATGAAATCTTAAATCTGTTTCCTCACTTAGAAAAGAGCAAGTCTTGCCTACATGTTATGGAATCATATGTTCTAATCATTTAATTAGAAACATATGGCTGTCACATTTTACTACCTAAAGCATGTGAAATGATAGTTTCTATCAACACGATTAAACTCATAATGCACATTAGAGAAATACCTGCTTTCAAGAGTATCTGAAAACAACGTCTTATCAACATGTTCACTTT
The DNA here is from genome assembly GCF_907164565.1 of Psammomys obesus. NCBI lineage: Eukaryota > Metazoa > Chordata > Mammalia > Rodentia > Muridae > Psammomys > Psammomys obesus. Next base: position 26,153,122 of record NW_026590062.1, on the reverse strand, counting down.
CGCTGCTCTGATCAGGCTTCTCCAGTGACATCCTTTGTCTTAGAAGGTCCCCTGCAGCCCTGCTCTCAGGCACAACTCTGTTGGCAGAATTAAGTGTTCCAAATCTTTGAGAACGACGCTCAGAAGAAAGTACTAGAAAAAGAAAAAATAACCTCCATAGCAAAAGTCCTTTTGTTTACTTTTTATTCAGAAAGGCAGTGCAAATCCTACTAACTAGGACTTCTCTCATCAACATTTGTTAAAGTCAAGTGCCAAGGATGTTTTTTATAAAAGAGAATTAACACATTAGACTATGCAGGTAGGACTTTGGGACTGAAGAGATGGTTCAGCAGTTAAGAGCACTAGCTGCTCTTCTAAAGGAACCAGGTTTGGTTCCCAGCGCCTCATGGTGTTTCACAACAGCTGTTACTCCAGGTCCTAGGGATATGATGCCCTTTTCTGGCTTCCAGAGCCATCAGACACACACATGGTACAGACAAACATGCAGGTAAAGCATCCATATACATAAAATAAAACATTAAAACTTAAAAAAAAACATAAAAAGAGGTACAACCATGACAATAAAAGATAATAGTAAGAATATTTTAGAAGATACAATGTAAATTAGCAAGTATTCCTTAGCTACCCAGACAAATAAATGCTTGGGTCAAGAGCGACAACACAGCGGCAAGGTGGCACATGTCTTTAATCCCAGCACTGGGAAGGAAAAGGTAGAAGGATCTCTCTGAGGTTGAAGCCAGCCTGGTCTACATATCAAGTTCTAGGACAGCAAGGGCCACATAGAAAAACCCTGTCTCAAAAACAAGACAAGACAAAACCAAACCAACAAAATCCCCTCGCAAAGCAAAAAACCAAACCCAGTTTGAATAACAAGTTCCTTTGATATTTTATCCAGAATAGTATTGATGAGATCTAGCTTGAGAATAACAAAAAACAAAAACAAACAAACAAACAAAAAAAAAAAAAAAACCTGGAAAAACTGGGAACTTTCCCCTAACTGCTAAGTGCAGAGTACACCCTCTTCCCTCTGCCCCACCTCCCCCGCCCCAGGACTCAAACCTCACAGACAGTCAGACAGTTGCTGAAGAAACCCCAAGGATATAGATGCAGGCAGTCCTTGGCACATTCACACAGATGGTTGCTGGAAAAGCCCCCAAGGACACAGGTCGGGGCAAGCAATCCTTGGAGAAACAGCAAAGCAGGCAGCTTAATCCTGAGCAGGCTGGCCCATGCACATAGCTAGACCTAGACTATCCACCAATGAAAAATTGCCCTGTTGCTATTTCCAAAGTGCCTATAAAAACCCTAAGCTTTTGTTCCTCAGGGTCACCTCTCCTTATGGTACAGGAGACCCCAACATGTTGGTTTCAATAAATGTCTTGCTGTTTGCATCTGGTCTCCATGCCTTTCCTGGTAACATATGACTCCCACAAGTCTTACAGTAATTCCTGGGACAGCTGAGACACAAGCTGTATCCTGCTGTAGATGGTTATCAGATACAGCTGAACATGAGTTAGTACATGGAAATAAGGGAACAAGTGAATATTTATAAATACATTCTTGAGATACCGGCTTCCCCTCACATGGCACTGGAATGTCTGGTACCAGAATCACAGTCCTGGCAGGAAGTTAGAGAATGATCTCACTGAGAATGAGCAGCATACAGAACACCTGAATACAGGGATGTGAAGTGGGGACTGGTGGCACAAGCCTGACGCCACAGCCTCTTCAGAGGCCAGGCCAACAGGACTACAGCAAGTTCCAGGCCTGATGAGTTCAAGGACAGCCTGGGAAACTAAGCCAGGCCTTGTCTCAAAAGGGAATTTCAAAAAGGGTGGTTATAGTTCTAAGGACAAGTGCTTGCCTAGCATATGTAAAGCTGAGTTTGATCCCAAGGATCTCAAACGCAGTGAGGTACAGGTTTCCACAAAATAGTTCAGTTGCCTCCTCACCTCTGCTATGCAGAGGGGCTGCAGTCAGCTGAGGGAAGTATGACAGCTCCAATTCCTACTGCATCTTCATTCTAACCTAACTTGTCATGGAACCTTACAGACAGTGTGACTACATGGCTATAGACACTATGATATCACTTGGAAAACACAAACATGATCTTAAAAGATAAATCATGCACAAACCAATATGACCACACCTCTCAAAATGAGATTTGCAGAGCTGGAGAGATGGCTCAGAGGTTAAGAGCACTAGCTGGTCTTCCAAATGGCCCTAGTTCAATTCCCAGCAACCACATGGTGGCTCATAACCATATATAATGAGATCTGGTGCCCTCTTCTGGTGTGTTAGGAATACACGTAGGCAGAATAATGCATAAAAAATAAATAAATAAATAAACAAACAAACAAACAAATAAATAAATAAATCGAAAGAGAGAAAGAAAGAAAGAAAGAAAGAAAGAAAGAAAGAAAGAAAGAAAGAAAGAAAGGAAGGAAGGAAGAAAGAAAGAAAGGAAGAAAAGAAAAGAAAAGAAAAGAGAACCTTTGCTGGGCAGTGGTGGCGCATACCTTTGATTCCAGCACTCAGGAGGCAGAGGCAGGCAGATCTCTGTGAGTTTGAGACCAGACTGGTCTACATAGTGAGTTCCAGGACAGCCAAAATTACACACAAAGAAACCCTGTTTCAAAAAACAAACAAAGAGAGAGAGAGATTTGCATATTGGTTTGCTAGCACAGAGTCTACTTGCTAGAAATCAGTGCACTTAAATCTTTTCATATGAAAATTATTTTTCACCTTTTACTCAAGCCCTCATTTGGCCCAAGTATTTTCTCTTACATCTTAGCAAACACAAACCTGAAAATGATTTAACAGGACTCTCAATTCTGAAAAATCCAGCATCAAACACTATTTTGTCAACTTCCTTTGGTGTTTTCACAGTTGCCCCTTGGGTATGCTCTTCCTGCCTTAGTCTCTCTTTCATTGCAGTTTTTATGGCAGCCAGACGGTTTCTAGCTGCTATTCGTCCATCATCATCCTGTTTTGCTTTCATTGTTCTACCAGGCACAGTTTTTTTCTGCAAAGAGAAAGAGTAGTAATTAAGGTGTGTTCATTACCATCCATTTCCTGTTCCTTTGGTACTGAGGATTGAACCTAGAGCCCCTTCCATAGCAGGAAATCTTTCTACCACTAAAGTGAGCTGCAAGCCCTTTTGACTTTTTATTTTGAGACAGGGTCTCACTAAGCTGTAACAGCTGGTTCTAAATGTGTACCCATTCTATCCTCAGGACCAGAAGAAATTAAAGGCAGCATCATCCCAACAGGGTATCATCTTGTATGGTGGTTGATCCTCAGGAGAACTGTTTGGGCAGAACTGGATGTGGCCCTGCTGAAGGAGGGGTGATCTTGCTGGAGGAGGTATGTCACTGGGGGTGGGGGGCTCAAAATCATCCATGACCTGAGTTCCAGGGGACCCAACAGGCATGCATGTGGTTCATACACATACATGCAGGAAAACATTCATAAGAGAGAGGTAGTGGCTGGGATCTGTACCCTGAGCACTTAGGAGGCCAGAGGAAGACTGCTATTGTGGACTTGGATGAGAGCTGGACTCAACACGTCTTAAAAACACCCAATGGCATGACAACGGCATTCTTCTGAGACAGGAACCAGTTCAGGGAAAGGGTTTACTGAAGGTACTCTCAGACAATGATGAGCAGAACTTGAGCTGGAGCTGTAAGTGTTGTACATAGTACAGATGTGGGACACCAAGAGGTAGGTTAAGATGCACAGGAGCAGGAACTAGGGGGACTGGACAGCTTTTAAGAGAGCTTACTGCTCTTTCAGAGGACTGAGTCTGGGGCCCAGCACCAACACTGGGCTGCTACTAGCAGCCTGCAACTCCAGCTCCAGGGCATCCAACACCATCTTCTGGCCTGAAAACCCACACACATAAACACATCTGGGATGGAGGGGGAGGGGAAGACTGCACAGGAATGGCTGGGCTGGGCTGTAGTTTAGTGGTAAGGCATTTGCCTAGCATACATTAGGTCCCCAGTTCAATACTCTCCTATGCCAAAGACAAAAAACTAAATTAATAAATAAAACCCATGAAAAATATGTGTGAACAGAGAAAAGAGAGTTGAAGTGGGAACTCCGAATATTAAATATTTAAGGGATAATGCAAAACAAACTTGCAAACACTCAGCCTGGACCGTGGTAAGTGCACTAACCATGTCAAGAGAGAGGGCGCAGACAGCAACAAGATTAAAATGCATACGTCACGTCTCTAATAACTTCAGTAACTAATGGGGCAGAGTGACGAAACCGATGAGGAAACACACAGTAGAGACGTGCATGCTTTTCAGGAAACTGTGGCTGAGGAGGAGCTGAGAATGGGGCGGGGCGCGCAATAAGACAAGTGAACAGGCAAGCTGGCTGCTTTAGTGTAATCAAGGTTAGATCCTGAACACATTTAAACAGGGAGTAACAGAAAATAAAGCTAAATGACAAACTGAGAGAGCTCGGTGTGAGTTACAGGCTGTGTCATGAAAGTTTCGGTAAAAGGTTAGTTTTATTCCATTAACAGTGGCCTTAAGGGCCTGGTGTACAGCTCAGACATAAAGCACTGGCCCAGGGTACATACTTCCCCGGGTGATCCCGGAATAGAAAGTTCTCCCAACTAGTGGACGGACGCAAATCAGGGGAGACATCTGGTGAGCACAGGCAGAATTGCAGCTCTTACAGGACACAGCCTCCAGTACATTATTATTTTGAGAGCTAAACTCTCAAATAAATACTCCCAGGGTGTCAGGAGCAGTGGTACAAGCCTGTAATCCCAGTATCCTGGAAGCTGAGGCGGGAGGATTCCATGTTTGAGTTCAGGCTGGGACACCTTGTTGTGGATATAAACATAGTTTTGTTTTAATCCCAGGTGTGGGATGTGGGACTGATTCAGATGGTTCACAGCAGCAAACTATTTGTCTCGTGCAGTCTCTGAGAGAAGCTCTTTGCCAGCTGCAGATAGTTTAAATCTGAGGACTCTGGAGAGAGAATAAATGCCAGGGCCCAGAGGGTGTGGAGTAACTCCAAGAAAGAACAAGGCTGTTGCTGCTTACTCCCTGCGGCTCCTGTTGCTGTTGATGCAGTGAGACAGAAGTTGGAGATCTCCTAAAAGGAGGATTGGACTGGCTCCAAGGAACCCTACTACCATAGCCAGCAGGAAGCAGCTAAGAGAACTGCACACCCTCCCCCACTAACCGTTTCTCTCTCCTACCTGGTGTTGTGATGTTGGAACGGATAGCGGTAGAGTAGAAAGAAAGATAAGAAATGTATACAAGAGGTTTTCTTTTTTAAAGTACACCAACAATACCTAGTGAGACCCATCTCAAAAAAAAACAAAAACAAATATCATGGTACTAGCCCCTTTTAGAAATAACATCCTTAACTATTATAGAATATTTGATATTTATTCAACTATCTAATCTTTCAGATCCTTGCAGTGACATTTCTTTGGGATGAAACAATGAAGTTTCTTTTAATACTTTAACATTTCGCAATCCTAACACAAAATTCAGAACAGTTCTGTTTGCCTAATACTTTATAAACTATAAACCTGAGTTTATAAATTACGTGTACTTCGAAAATCAGAAGAAAACTGGCAATCTCACAAATCTCAAGAGTAAGATGGACTTTAAAACAAGGTCTTAAATTCACATACATATGTGAGTTTAAGTGTGAAAATTTGCAGGAACACAGGTGCCCCAGAGTCCACGAGAGTATCAGAAGCTAGAACTGGAGTGACAGGCCACAGTGAGCAAGCCTGTGTGTGTGTGCGCGCACAAGAGTGCTCTGAACCCCAAAATGGACTCTTAACAAAGCAGACTTTATAGAAAACCTTATCAGCATAGTGACGAAACACATAAACTATCATTCTGCTGTCTGTTCCACAGAAGCACGAAAACAGCGAGGAGGTGTAATCCACCCGTAAGAGCACGGATTCTGCGGTAAGGAAGCCTAGAATGAATTCCTTGGGCAAATGATTACAGCTTTTGTAATACTGGATTTTTTTCAACCATAAACTGTGGACATAGCACCCCTCTAAATGGACTGCTTTAAAGTGTAACGCTATTTGGAATTTAACATAAACAAAACACGAATTATCTAATGCTATTGCAATTACAAACAAATACATAAGTATAGGATGTTTGTTCTGTTTTTCTAAGAGAGTGCTGTGTGGCCCTGGCCATCCTGGCTACATATGACGCTTGCTACATGGCCCAGGCTGCCCTTGAATACATGGTAATCATTCTGCCCCAGCCTCAAGAGCTGGTACTACAAGTACGCCATACACCAAGTGTCGGCAAAGGTACAGGTCTCAGACTAAAACATCACCTGCCATCTACCTACTGTTTAGGAACATAAAAGTCACCTAGGCACCTCAATTCCATCACACATCTTTTATTTTCGTCTCTGTAGAAATAAACATCTTACATTTCATGTTGATGATATCCTTACTTTTCCCCCCAAAGGCAATCAAAATGTAATAAAGCAATATATTAAATTTAGCTTGTGAAGCAAGAAACCCAGAGCGAAATATTTTCAAAGTTTACATGGTGAAGAACCAACACCTCCAAGTTGTCCTCTGCACCCCACATGTACTCCGTGGCACAGACAGACTACCCCACCCAACTACCCACACAGAGAAATATATTTTTGAAAGCAAAAACCAGAGAAGACTCTATGCTAGAAATTTGAGTAGAAAATGCACAAACCTACCCGGAGAACTTTTTTACTTGGATTGTCATCTTTCCATCCAGATTCCTCAAGTTTGATCAAATTGTTGAATTTCTGATTCACATCATCTACCTGTTAATAAAAGCCCAAGTTCATACAATTAATGCTATGTAAAAATTGCTACTTTGTGACTCTAAAATGACTATGTTAAATAAACTGAAAATGGCAACCCAAAGCCATAGTTAGTTATTAAATTTAAAATCCTGTGTGGGGTATATGTGCAGTTGGGTGATGAGAGAGGGAGTGAGAGCAAGAGAGCGAGAGAGAGAGAGAGAGCGCACAACAGGGTCTCACGTCAACCCATGATGACCCACAACTTGCTATACAGTCCAAGAACATACCTGAACTCCCAATCCTCCTGCTCCACCTTCCAAATGCTGGGGTCATCTTGTTTCTCCAGCAAATACTAATCATGTTGTTCTCAGCACTGCACACAAATCATGCATGAACACATGCTGTGTGGTCCCAAAGTCACCACCTGAGTGTTTCCCCACATTCAGAGTATGTTTAGCTTTGCAGAGAGCCACCAAACGGTCCTCTAGCCTGGGCCTGCCATTGGCGTTGTTGTTCCCGCGTGCTGCTCGCTCGCCAGTGCTCACTGTCAGTTTTGCGCTTCTGCCATGCTAACAGGTGTCTGGTTGGCTGTCACTCTATTGCTTTAATTGCTAATTGCCTGGTGACATATGATGCTGAGCATCATTTCAGATGCTCACCATTTCAACAGTCACCATCTGTTTGCACTCTGGGCTACGGCAGCCCTTCAGGTCTTCCCTAAAATCTTTAAATTGGGTTGCTCATCTTCCTGAGTCCTTTCTCACTTTTTTAAGGGGGAGGACGAATGGGAGGAGAGGAAACCCTCCAAATTCCAAATCCAGAGATGAGGAAGAAGGTACCAAGCACTTGCCTGGCAGAGGGAAGGCCTCAGCTTAGGTCCTCAGCATGACAGCAGAGAGGGGAAAACCCCCAGATAAAATGTCAAGGTATTTACACATAATCTATGTTTATCCTTCGGTACAGTTGGAACCATATGTATATTCTTTATAATTCTGAATACAATTCTGAAGGCAAATTCTATAGAATTACTTTTCCAGGGCAATGATAGTGAAGGTGAATGCTGCCACACAAATGATCTGCTTGCTTTTTTCTTCCTTCAAGATTGATTTTATTTTATGTATATATGTTATGTGTGTATGCCTGAGTATACATATGTGACCCATGTGAGTATGGGTGGCCATAAGTGGGAGTAGGATCCATGGCACCAGACTTATAAACTTGTAAACTGTCTAATGTGGGTGCTTGGAACAGTAAGAAGAGCAAGTGTTCTTAACTGCTGAGCTATGTCTTCAGCTCCATATATATGTATGTATGTGTGTATATACATATATATGCATATATGTATGTATATGCATATGTATATATATAAAACATACATATATACATGTATGTATGTATATATACACATACATAAATATACATACATACATATATATATATATGTATAGTATGTTTTTTGTTTTTTGAGACAGGGTTTCTCTGGGTAGCTCTGGTTGTCCTGGAACTTGCTCTGTAGACCAGGATGACCTTGAACTTGGAGACCCTGCTGCCTCTGCCTGGGCTTACAGGCGTGCATCACCATGCCTGTTCTGCTTGTGCCTCTTGGTCATTTCTGGCTACACTGCCTGGCACACAACAGGAATTCAGTCACCGCACTAACTCACTCCTCACACGTGCAGTTATCAGACTCTCTGACAACACAGGGAGAAGACAGTGCAGCTTACATGGGGCCTCCTGATAGCTCGATTATTACATCCTAAGTAGCTAAATTTTATCCCATTTTCCTGTTGTTAGAGCAAATATACACAACATACCTGACACATACCTGAAAACTAACCATATCCCAAAATCCATCCAGATCTGTACAGGTGGTCTCCTTTTCACCTCGTTTATATTCACAGTTGTCCACCAGTCCTTCAAACTGTTTGAATCTCTCCTTAATGAGGAGTCTGGTTTGACCAACTGCTGTTCGAATAAGATCTTTAGCTAAACAAGTTAAGAAATGAAAACAGGCCTTTATAGCAAGCCAGACAACTGAGACTTAACTTAGAGCTTATCGAATCAAATTCTCACAGCAAAATAAAAACAAAAACACCCAAAACACTTTGCCATTGATATTGAACACTAGTTCCTTGCTTCAAGTACCAGTGGTAATTAGCAGAGTCCATCCTTAATCATACAGGTCTTCACAGTGAATATCATTCCCTTTCTCCTTGTGTTATATTTTATTTATTTATTTTATCAACTTTTTTTAAAAAAGATTTATTTATTAGGTATACAGTGTTCTGTCTGCATGTACACCTGCATGCCAGAAGAGGGCACTAGATCTCACTATAGATGGTTATGAGCTACCATGTGGTTGCTAGGAATTGAACTCAGGGCCTCTGAAAGAGCAGCCAGAGCTCTTATCCTCTGAGCCATCTCTCTAGTCCTGGACTTGCATTTTAAGAAACTTCAACCGCAAACAAGTTAAAATACATAAATATCCAAAGACATCATGATGTACTTTATATACATGACTTCTCCAAATATGGTACTAACGATCTTTGCTAAAGTTTGTTTTCATAGTGATTTGAATAATTATTATTTGAAATATACACATACATATATTTCTAAACAAATAATTATTTTGTGGTTGTTGATTTGTTTTAAAGATTTGTTTATTTTATTTTATATATACTGTTCTGCCTGCATATACACCAGAACAACAGAAGAGGGCATCAGATCTCATTATAGATGGTTGTGAGCCACCATGTGGCTGCTGGGAATTGAACTCAGGACCTCTGAAAGAAGAAGCAGTGCTCTTAACCTCTGAGCCATCTCTCCAGCCTTTGTTTTGTGATTTTTTTTTTGTTGGTGGTGGCAGTAGGGGTTTTTTGGCTTGGTTCTTTGGTTGTTTTTTTGGTTGTTTTTTTTTTGTTTGTTTGTTTGTTTTTTGTTTTTTTTGAGACAGGGTTTCTCTGTGTAGTCCTGGCTGTCCTGGAACTTTCTTTGTAGACCAGGCTGGCCTTGAACTCAAGATCCACCTGTCTCTGCCTGGGATTAGCATAGAAATATTAGGAAACATATGTTAGACTACTCTTAGTATTTTGAAGAATTCTCAAACTACAAAGCTGGACAACACTAGAATTTTAATATTGAAATGAAGGTCAAGCCCTTGCTTAGCACATGCAAGATCCTGGGTTCAATCTACACTACTCCTACAAACAAGAGAACAAGCCTTACTTCACACATCATCATCTTTATGGTCAGGTGTGTCTGAACACCTGTAAGCCCAGCCCTTGGGAGGTGGACCAGGATGACCAGGAGTTCAAGGTTACCTTCAAGTACCTGCCAGCCTGTCCTGATAGAACCTCTCAAAAACATCATCAACAAACAACACAATGATAACAACAAGCATGAAACCTAAGATAATTTTTTTCTTACCATCATCAGGAATGTCCAGTTCCAGCTTCCTATCCCACTCCAGGCAGTATGAGGTTAATCTCTCAGTTTCTGATTGGAGGATTTTTCTAAAATTGTGATATACATTTAGTGTTCCAAGTGTCACCCACCTTAGTTCAATCTTACTATTTTGACACTTTAATACTTAAGATTAGAATGGTTTAAAACAAAGGTGCACCAGGCAGTGGTGGTGTGTATGCCTTTAATACTAGCACTTGGGAAGCAGAGATAGGTAGATCTCTGAGTTTGAGGCCAGCCTGGTCTACAAAGCCACTTCCAGGACAGGGACAGCCAGGGATACAGAAAAACCCTGTCTCAAAAAAACAAAACAAAAAGATTTTTAAAAATCAGAGGAACAAAAAAATTTAAATAAAATACTCATGATACTAATTTTGGAGACATGTGTTAGGATTTAATGAACTAACATACTAAATATACTTAATATACTAGCACTCATGAAAGACACATTTCGTATGATCATATACCTTGTGTATGTCCATTCATCTATACCTAAAATTTATATTGGATGGATGATACCAAGAACCATTTTTCAAGCCACTTTCTGATTTGTTGTGCTCTCTGCTCAGAGGCTGACTAGAGCCCAACACTCCTTGCTCTGTAAGACATGCTCAGATACTCTTTATGGAACTCAGGACAAGCAAGCGACAAAAGCTGAAGATAAACCTGTGGAGTCTAGAATTAAAGTTCCAGGGCCTTGACTGGAGTGCCGAATTGCACGCCTGCAGTCCTGGCACTGAGGAAGTAAGTCAAAGTCCAGCATGGCCCACACAGTGAGTGCCAGCCAGCTATGGCTGAAGAGCAAGACCCCGTCTCAAAAAAGAAACCAAGAACAAGAATACACAGCAAACCCGTTCCAGAAGGGTATAAGGCCTTACAGAGTCTAGCGATTAGATGGGTTTCCTGCTTGAGTCAGTTTAGCTTAGACAACATTTGATGATGTCTAGAGACTTTTTTCTTTTATTGAGATTTGTTGTTGATGGTGTTTTGAGATAGGGCTGCTTTCTTTGCAGCTCTGGCTGTCCAGGCAAGACTAGGCCAGACTCGAACACAGACAGATCTGCCTGCTTCTGCCTCCCTAGAGTGCTGGTCCAAATGTGTGTCCCACAACCAGCTGGCTCTAGAGACTTTTTAAAAACAAGGTATCACTATAGAGCCCTGGCTGCCCTTGATTCTCCTCCTTTATGCTGAGACTAAAGGTGTATGCCACTGAGCCTGGCTGCTTGTCACTATAGGACAGAGATGCTCCAAACACTCAACAATGTCCAGAATGGATCCCCAACAAAAAGTGCATAATCTAAAATGTGCATAATGCTGAGGCCGAGAGCCCTAGGCCTACGAGGAGTAAAATCTGTGCTCATACAGACACCCCAGAGGGCAGAGAAATCAATACTTCAAACATGATCCAACAATCCACATCTAGGTACACATCAAAGAATTGAAAGCAAAGTCCTAAGGGCATTTTTGCACACTCACGTTCATTGTAATTGTAATCGGTAAAAGATGGAAGTGAGCCAAATGTCATTACAGCGAGGTGTGGTGGCACCAGGGTCAGTCACAGAAGGATCAATCTACATCAGAGACTGCGATAGTGAGTTATGGGCCAGTCAGGGAAACACAGCATGACACGGTCACAAAAAGAACAAAAACAAAACAAACCACAGAAATGCAAATGACAGATATGTGGAGAAGCTAACTGTGGTACATGTGGAGCACTGTCTAAGGTGTGTCTCCTTTCACGTGTTTGAGTGTTGGCTGACACGCAGTAAGGGCACCACGTGTGTACAGTGCCTGTGGAGGACACAGTCGGGTACAGGATTCCTCAGAATTGAAGTGACACTGGCGGTGGGCTGCCAGGTGAGTGCTAGAGCAAACTCCCCTTAATGGCTGAGCTCTCTCTCCAGCCCAGCTCCCCATCCCCCAGTACTATCTAACCCCGAGAAAGAACAACCAGGGACAGGCCTCACGTCTGTAATCCCAGCACTTGTCAGGCAGAAACAGGAGTTTATAAACTTCCCAGGAGCTGGAGGCCAGTCTGGTCTACAAAGTGAGGTACATGTCAGTTAGGACTACACATTGGGATCACAACTCAAAAAAAGGGGGTGGGGGAGAAATTCTAACATTACAGATCAATCTTAGGGACACTATGCTAAGTGAAATAAATCAGTCACAAAGGTAAATAAACCCTGGCCTGGCGTGGTAGATAAATGCCTAAAACTCTACCAGTCTGAAAGCTGATTCAGGAACATTTCCAATCTCAGGAAAGCCCGGGCTACCTAAAACCATCATAAAAATAAATTAAAGGCCTGGGTGGTGGCACACACCTTTAAGCCCAATACCCAGGAGGTAGAGGAAAACAGATCTCTGTGAGTTCAAGACCAGCCCAGTCTACACAGTGAATTCTAGGACAGCCAGGGATAGGAAAAGAGTCCCTGTATCAAACAACTCCCCAATTTCCCCCCCCAAAAATTAATTAAGTAAAGGCAAACAGTGTATGATTCTATTTAATTATATGATACACTAAAAAAGTTGTAGTGACAGACATGGAGAAATGGCTCAGTGTTTAAGAGCACTGATTGCTCTTCCAGAGGTCCTGAGTTCAATTCCCAGCAACCACATGATAGTTCACAACCATCTGTAAGGGAATCCAAATCCCTCTTCTCATGTGCATGAAAACACAGCACTCACATTAAATAAGTAAATAGATCATTAAAAAAAATTAAAATTATAGAGACAGAAACTAGAACAGTGCTTGCCAGGGACTCTCAGGAGAAATGAGGATTTGTCTGGTAGAATACAGAAGATGAATGTAATAGAGACAGGGGGAAGTGACAGGAATGACACTATGAACATCTTTAATACCGGTGAGCTGGACACTTAAAGCAAAATCTGCATATGTACACCTTACCTTAACAACAACAAAAAAAAAAAAAAAAAAAAAAAATTGAAAAAAAACCAACACAAACCCAAGGGAGATAAAAAAAAAAAAAAACAAACCAAAACAACACAAACAAGGTACAGGAGGGGAGTGGGAAGATTACCCCACAAATTCCCTAATAAGGAAACCTGAAGACAGTGTTGGTTTTTTGTTTGTTTTTAATCTCTTCTTTTGAGACAGGGTTTTCACTCACTACGGAATGCAGGCAGGCTCACCTGAAATCTGAAGAGTCTCCCAAGTGCTAGTATTATAGGTGTGAGCCACATCACCTCCTCAGTTTTGAGTTCTTAAAAGAAAAATTAGGCCTAGACATGTAGTGCAATGATAGAATACTTGCACAGCAGGAGCAAGGCTCTGGGCTTAATGCTCAAGAGAGGAAAATCAGAAATGACAGGAAAAGAAAAGGTTTATTGCTTACAGTCAACGGACAAACATAAAACCAATGGCTGAAGTACCAAGGAAGGATACACGCTTAGCTCTGACAGTATGTAGCTGGATAAACTGTTACCTCAGTGGCTCAGTGGCACAAGAGACTAGTGTACATCTCTAGACACCCTTACATTTAAAAAACTTTACTGCAGAAACAATTCAAGTACTTAGTAACATGAAATACGCAGGAAAAAGGTGATTAAAACAGAAGATGGCTCATCAGTTACAAGTACTGGCTGCTCTTCTAGAGGATCCAGGTTTGATTCTCAGCACCCAGAAGGCAGCTCATAACCATCTGTATCTCCACTTCTAGGTGATCCAAAATCCTCTTGTGGCCCCTGCAGGCACCAGGCACACAGCAGTGCACTAGCATACATGTAAGCCTGTTAGCATACCTATTACAAAACAACTACAAAAGAGGACAGGAAGATGGCATGTCCTCTAGGTGATTAACATGATCTAAAATATGGCAAGGACTTACCTGGGAAAATGAGAGCCTTAGACACTACTGGACAGAATGCGATCTGAGCTCAGTATTGGTTTTGTTTGTTTGTTGGTTTGTTTGTTTGTTTGTTTGTTTGTTTTTCAAGACAGGGTGTGTCTGTGTAGCCATGACTCTGTAGACCAGGCTGGCCTCTAACTCAGAGAGCTTGTCTCTCCTTCCCAAGTGCTGGGATTAAAGGCGTGTGCCACTACCATCTTAAAAACAGATCTGGTCCCCACTGATGACAGCTGACTGGGGGCAGGGGAACTGAGAGTCAGTTTCCTTTATAGGTGTGGCTCCTGGGAAGTCAAGCATGCTCCAGTGGATGGCCCCACAACCCAAGTATAAGGATAGCACAAAGAGAAGTCAATGGTTAGGTTTAAAAAAAAAAAAAAAAGTATTGGGATGGGTTTGGAGATAGATATGGACCAGGAAAGTTAAAAATAGATGTTGGGGGTGAAACTGGTGAAAATAGATTGTATGAAATTCTCAAAGGATCAAAATAAGGTCAAGCTGGTCTTAGCCAAAGATGACCTTGAACTCCTAATTCCCCATGCTCTATCTCCTGAGTGCTAAGATTATAGGCCCAGGCAGTTTATTCAGTTTTGAGATCAAACCTAGGACTTCATGAATGATAGGAGGTACATCACCAACTGACACCTCAGCCCCCATTAGATAAGATGCTTTCTCTCTTCAGCATTGCTTCAAGAGTGAACTGCTAAACCCTGTTTATACCAACTCATTCCCACAAAGTACCCCGGGATAGAGCAGGACAGTTGAGTATTCTGACCCACAGATGAGAAAGTTTCCAGGTGCTAAAATAGAATGTTATCAACATTTAACACTAAATAAAAACAAAACAGTGTATTGTACAAGACTTTTTTTATATTTTCAAAGGACAGTAAGTCTGTATTTGTCCTCAAATATATTATTTATCTCTCAAAGTATTCACACACCAAAAAAAAAAAAAAAAAAATTAATGCCTAACTGGAAGGGTGAAACTATGGGGTTGGGAAGGACACTTTTCCCTCGCATTTGCCTACCCTTTGAATAGAAAGCATATTAATGTCAAACCTATTAGAAGAAGTTAAAACTGCAAAGTGAAAAACACCCTAAGCCAGTTCCTCCCCACTTACCATATTAAATATTTATGCGTAAGATCAAACACTTTAATTTAGGACTAAATGTTAGGCATAAATGTAAGTTCTACAGTAATAAGAGACAAACCTGAAATACGGCACATCGTGCTGTGGCTGACCTTCACCTCCTTCAAGTGATGTGACTCTCTTTACGGAAAGTTGGTCTGAATTGGAAGTGGAAGCTTCCCTTTGATCTAAGCCATGCTCTATGACATGAAAAAAAATGTTCATTAAAGAACAATTTCTAGAATAACAATCCTCACAAGAGATCTTTGAAAGTCCTTCAGTTTTACTGATGTTGAACTTTAAAATTTTGTCATCCTCCCCCAAGCTTTTCTGTCTCCCATCTACATGGCAACTTCCCTGGCCTTGTTCCTTGGGAACAGTGAACCTGCCCAAGAGCTGCCCCCAACAAAGCCTGCTTTTATATCTTAATTTTGCTTGAATTGGCCCATTTAGTCAGCGGAGAATACCTATCCGAGCCCAGAGGTCATAGGCAACTGTCATTCCTCAGGTACTCTCCACTTTCTTGCTGAAAGGGTCTCTTCCCAGGGCCCGAAAGGCCAAGTGTAGTGTCCCTACCTCCCCAGTGCTAAGTCTCCCAGCTCCTGCCCCTCCCACAGCAGGCTCTGTCCTCAGGCTCCTAAACTTAGTGGTTGTCTCCCCAGCTCCTGCTCCTCAGTTTCTAATTCATCCAGGCTCTGGTCACATCACATGAGCCACCTGGTAAAGCTCTGCAAAATCATAAGCCAGAGAAATACCATACCTTCACTACTGTCTGTTAGTGACTCCACAGCAGATCCTGAGCTATTTGATTCCTTCTGTACCAAGCTTTCATTTGCTGTATCTTGAGTTGTACTGCTAGAACAACAGCAAAAAATATACTTCACAAAACAAGGAAGTTCACATATATGCAACTGAAAGAAATAAGATACAGTTTTTCTTTGGTTTTTTTGGTCTTTTTTGTTTTTGCTTTTTGAGGTTTTTGTTTGTTTGTTTGTTTGTTTGTTTGTTTGTTTGTTTTGAGAGTAGGCCTCTTAGGTAATTCACCCAGAGTTGCTTTTATTTAAATTCCTATTCCGGCATGGGGCTGCGGTGTAGGCTATAGAGGCCCAGTATCATGGATGCTGGGAGAAAACACCACTATTTGGGGTTTTTGTTTGTTTTTGACATAGCCTGCTATGAAAATGAGACTGGCCTCAAACTTTCAATCTTCCTCTTCAGCCTTACTAATGCTAGGACTGTAGGCATGTAACAGCCAGCCTAGCTTCTTATCTTTAAAAATACTTATTACAGACCTGGAGAGATGGCTCCGAGGTTAAGAGCACTGCCTGCTCTTCCAGAGGTCCTGAGTTCAATTCCCAGCAACCACATGGTGGCTCACAACCATCTATAATGTGATCTAATGGCCTCTTGTGATGTGTGGGTGTACATGCAGATAGAGCACTCATATTCGTTAAGTAACTG
The DNA here is from genome assembly GCF_907164565.1 of Psammomys obesus. Classification (NCBI taxonomy): domain Eukaryota; kingdom Metazoa; phylum Chordata; class Mammalia; order Rodentia; family Muridae; genus Psammomys; species Psammomys obesus. The sequence continues at coordinate 26,136,405 of NW_026590062.1, read as the reverse complement.
AATGAAAAAGTCTTTAAAAAAAAAAAAACAACTAGGGCTGGAGAGATGGCTCAGAGGTTAAGAGCACTGGCTCTTCTTCCAAAGGTCCTGAGTTCAATTCCCAGCCACCACATGGTGACTCAACATTCTATAATGAGATCTGGTGCCCTCTTCTGTCCTACAGGCATACATACAGGCAGAATACTGTATGTAAATAAATAAATAAATAGATAGATAGATAGATAGATAGATAGATAGATAGATAAATAAATAAATGAACGAACAAACGAATAAATCGTTTGGGGCTGGAGAGATGGGTCAGTGGTTAAGAGCGCTGTCTGCTCTTCCAATAGGACCTGAATTCAATTCCCAGCACCCACATGGCAGCTCACAACTGTCTGTAACACCAATTTCAAGGGATCTGATACCTTCACACTAAATACAAATAAAATAAGAATTTTTAAAACTTAAAAAAAAAAAAGAAAAAAAAACTAAACTAATTCCAGCCAGGTGCTGGCGGCACATGCCTTACATCCCAGCACTTGAGGCAGAGGCAGGAGGATCTCTGTGAGTTCGAAGCCAGTGGTCTACAGAGCAATTTTCAGGACAGCTAGAGCTACACAGAGAAACCTTGTCTCAAACATTAAAAAAAAAAACTTATGCTGGGCAGGAAAATTTTAAACCAAAAATGAGAATAGCATCTTTATTACAGTAGGATTCAAAAATGTTGAAACTTTTAGTGTAAGATTAGAAATCCACAACTGTGGATGCTGCTGACTGTTTTCTATCATGTGCAGCCGTCTCATCTGACAGGTAACTTTGCCTTTTCTTCTGAAGATTCCAACTGACCTTCCTCTTCCTACTTTACAGATGATTTTCTCCTACTATAGGCAGTTTTTTGAGAAGAAAGGCAGGCAGGGTCTATACATACAGCTCCCGGTTTAGGACATCCTGCTCTTACAAAGGACTGAGTCCAGTTCTCAGCACCCCCTTCAGGGTGGCTCAAACCTACCTCTGACTCCAGCTCTAGGGAGGCCTGATGCTTCTGGCCTCCACAGGAACCGGCACAGACACACACAGACATACACAGCTATTCAACTAAAAATCATGTTATTTCCTAACAAAACTAACAGGCAGGCAGGACTGATTTTAAAGATGGCAATATTCCTTTCATAAAAGAAATTACTTCAAGCCAGGTGTGGTGGCACATGCTTATAATCCTAATTTGGGAGGCTAAAACTGCTTAGAACACAAATGGAGTTGCTATCTCAGCTCCACCAAAAGAAAACAAACAAAACTAAGGGGTTGGTGAAATGGCTCCAAGCACTTGCTGCTCTTAAGGAGAAATCTGAGTTCAGTTCCCAGAACCCACATGGCAGCTCACAACCATCTGTAACTCCAGTTCCAGTCACTGCACATATGTGGTGACTTATATACATGAATGCAAAACACCCATGCACATAAAATAAATCTTTACAAAAGTAAAGAAGAAGGCAAATCTTACTTACAGGCTACAATTAAGCCATCTATTAAAAGCAAAAATTGCTGGACAGTGGTGCCTGGTCTACAGAGCAAATTCCAAGACACTGCCTTGAAAAAACAAAACAGGGGTTGGGGGGGCAAAAACCTACACATTTATGGTGAAGACAATTCATAGAAAATTCCAAAACTATCACAGATATTATTGTAGGCTTTTATCAACAATTTTTTTTGTGTGTGATCTATAGTTAGCATACATTACTAACTAAACACAGTGCAGAAAAAAAAAAAAAGCAGAAATGTAAGACAAACATTTGCTACTCCTTTTTAGGAAAGTGCTTATTATTAAGATTATTTGTGTCTGCTTAAAAAATATTATCTTACTCTTTTGGTTTTAAAAGGTTCCAATCACAACTGGGTGTCAAGAAGGCGTTGGCACTTCTAGGACTCATGGGAGCCACTTGATAGATCTTCAGCCCACACGGTGGCTGAAATACCCAATGCTTAGGTGCAAAGGAATCTCTTTCTTTCACTTTTGCAGGAACTGTCTTAGGCAAGCTTTCCATTTCCTGGAGGACTCCATCTGGATCCAGTTGATTTGTTACACTGGTTTGTGAATCCAAACTCTTTTTTTCAGTCTCAAATTTAGAAGAAATGACCTAGGTATAAGCAAACAGAACAGAGCTGGAATTTCTCTCCCAGGAACGTATCCAACCATTGAAAAAGGAAACACAAGGATACAGAAATTGTGGTACATCTACACAATGGAATACTACTCAGCAATTAAAAACAAGGAAATCATGAAATTTGCAGGCAAATGGTGGGATCTAGAAAAGATCACCCTGATTGAGGTATCCCAAAAGCAAAAAGACACACATGGTATATACTCACTTATAAGTGGATATTAGACATATAATAGAGGATAAATCTACTAAAATCTATATACCTAAGGAAGCTAATCAAGAAGGAGGACCCTGGTAAGATGCTCAATCTTCATTCAAAAAGGCAAACAAGATGGACATCACAAGAGGGAGAAAAAAGGAAACAGGACAGAAGCCTATCACAAAGGGCCTCTGAAAGACTCTACCCAGCAGGGTATCAAAACATATGCTGAGATTCATAGCCAAACTTTTTGCACAGTGCAGGGAATCTTATAAAAAAAGGGAGAGCTAGAAAGACTTGGAGGGAACAGGAGCTCCACAAGGAGAGCAACAGAACCAAAAAATCTGGGCACAGGGTTTTTTTCTGAGACTGACACTCTAAACAAGAACCATGCATGGAGATAATTTAGAACCCCTGCACAGATGTAACCCATGGCAGCTCAGTGTCCAAGTGGGTTCCACAGTAATGGGAACAGGAACCGTCTCTGACATGAACTAATGGGTTGGCTCTTTGATCACCTGCACCTGAGGTGGGAGCAGCCTTACCAGGCCACAGAGGAAGACAAAGAAGCCAGTCCTGATGAGACCTGATAGACTAGGGTCAGATGGAAGGGGAGGAGAACCTCTCCTATCATTGGACTGGGAGAGGAGCATAGGAGAAGAAGAGAGGAGGGTGGGATTGGGAGGTGATGGAGGAAGGGGCTACAGCTGGAATACAAAATGAATAAACTATAATTAATAAAAACAAAATAAAAAATTTAAAAATAACAAGAGCAACAACAACAAAACAATTCTGGCAATGTGATGGCTCGCGCTGGTTGGAATTCAACAGGATTCAAATTTTGGCCACACCAAAAATGCCTTTCTTAATAATAAATAAATGCCAACTTAATAAAAAAAAAAGAAAGTGAGCTGAACACAGGCACTCATTGCTGTTTCCAACATGTCCAGCTACCTCAAGACTCCACAGCTAGGACAAACTGTATCCTTGAACTGTGACTGACATTCCCTCTTAATTGCTTTGGTCAGGTATTTTATCAAAGCAAGACAAAAAGTTACCAAGAGAATATCCACATGCATAATTTGAGACAAAAATAATACACTTAAAAATGTATTCCCGAGGGTTCAGGAGCTGGCGCAGTACTTGAGTGTTTATTGATCTTCAGGGAACTAGCGGTTGATTCCCAGCACTCTTGCCAGACAGCTTACTACCAACTCCAACCTCTATCTTTAAAAAAAAAAAAAAAACATATACTAAACCAATGCTGTAGTTCAGAGCCAGTCCTTATTAAAGGAGTCAACTATACCTTGTAGATACTGTAACAAATTAAAATATAATAAAACTAAAATGGAAAAAAACAACTAGAAAATGTTTTTACCAAAATTACATGGATTATCAGAAGGCTTTGAGAATGAGAAATCTAAGATTTATTGAATAATTCCTATTCTAGAGGACAAAACTGTTAAAAAGGAACCTTGGTTTGTGGGGCGGGAACAATGGCGCTGTGGCTAAGAACACTAGCCCTCTCCAAAGAACCTGGAGATTCTCAGCACCCACACGGAAGCTCACAGCCATCTGTGACACTGTCCTCGGGGACCTGACCCCCTTTTCTGTCTCCTCAAGCCTCAGGCACACAGGTGGTGCAAAGTCATTAATGCAAGCAAAACACCCACACATAAAATAGTTAAAAATAAAGAAAACTTTAAAATAACCTTAGGTTGTAAATAATCTTGTCATAGGATTATTTACAAGGACATTTCTCCATGGGACACAATGAGATCAACCAACAGGATTTAAAGCACATTTTTCCAAGTCAATTTACTTGTTACTTGATATTTCGACATTTAAAAAAGTTGCCTCAGCACTCAGGGAGGCAGAGGCAGGCAGATCACTGTGAGTTTGAGACCAGCCTGATCTACAAAGTGAGCCCAGGACAGCCAAGGCTAGAGAAAAACACTGCCTCAAAAAGCAGGAAAAAAAAAAAAAAGAAAAAGCACAGGACCTTCCAAAGGTCCTGAGTTCAATTCCCAGCAACCACATGGTGGCACACAACCACCTCTAATAAGATCTGGTGCCTTCTGGCGTGCAGCTATGCACGCTGATGGAACATGGTATGTATATCTTTTTAAAAGTTAAAAAAAAAAAATCTCAAAGGCCAATGTGTCAGTCAAAGTAAAAATGAATAACATTTACAGGAATAATACCTTTAAACAGGGATACTTTACTGTGTGTGTTTATGGGCGTGCATACCATGGAATGGGTGGAGATTAAAACACAACTTCTAGGTGCCAGTTCTCTTCTTCCTCCTCATGAGACCCAGGAATCAAGCTCCAGTCATCATGTTTGATGGCAAGTGCCTTTACCCACTGAGCCATCTCACTGGCCCCACAAGATAATCTTAATGCCACACCCTTTAAGGGCCAGTGGACTTAAAAAGATTCACTCTCCATTTCCTTCCTGGGATTTATATTTGATATGCAATAAGGCTTTAGACAGGTTTCTTGCTCTTCAGCATGAGGGTTTTGTTTTTTTTTTCCTTTTTCTTAAAAGTTTAAGGTTACATTGTAGACCAAGAAACTAGAACTCAAAATAGTTCCTTTTTAATTTATTTAATTTATTTTATTTATTTGTTTGTTTGTTGATTTTAAGTGTGGAGGTCAGAGGACAACCTGCAGGAGTGGGTTTTGTCATTCCATCCATGTGGGTTCTGGGGATTAAGTTGAGATCATCAGGCCTGGCAGCAAGCACCTTCACCTGCAGAGCTGTCTTGCAGGCCCAGGTCCTCGTTTTGTTTTGTTTTTTTGAGGATCTCATTGCTAAATGCTGTCAGAAACACTTGCTTACTGAATTAACAACTCTGTATAAGAAATTCCACTTCAGAGATGGAAAAATAAAGTCAAATTACATGGTGTGCCCCAAACGCTCAGTCAATTAGAAGCACAGGAAATACCCTGGAATAGCTGAATACAAGCATCTATCCATCAAATGGTTCTTGCAAAACAGTTTCTCCGCTGTGCTGTTCACTCCATTTTCTCTGCTAATCAGATTGCACTTTCTTTACTCACAATTCTGAGACTAAAATACCTAGCCACCAGCATCAATAACTTGTGTGCTGCTTCCTTAGAGATCAAGGATTCAGCATGTATGTGGGTTAGTTCTCTCACGTGGTCTCATGGTTCATTTCAGATTTATGAAAGGAGCAGTAGAGTGTCAAAGCATTGAGAAATGAACAGAAGCCTGTACTCTACCTTGTCAGGCTTGGCTTCTTCCTTTTTTGCAGGTCTCCCTCTACTTGGTCCCATTCTTTCTGATACCGTCTCTAAAAACAGAAAGTGAAGTAGCATATCCATTTTAAAATAGACAAGCAATGCTACATTAAAGTTGTAGAGGTGACCTTCATGTTGTATTAAGTTGCATCTCTGAATATTCCACTGTTAATTGCTGAACCTGCAGTGAGCTAAATGGTAACAGATTCTGGTATTGTCATTGCTATTGAGGAATCTCCCGTCTCAATGCTGCGTAAAAATTGCTCCCCAGTTATCTCTTTATCTCTAATTAATAAAGAACCTATAACTGGGCAGAGGAGACAGTAAGTGGAACTTCTGTTCCCAGTCTGGAGGTGCCAGGTAGGCAGGTAGACAAGTAGGTAGGTAGGTAGGTAGGTAGGTAGGTAGATATAGAGACAGATAATAGAGAGAAATAGACAGAGACAGATGATACGGATGGATGGATGGATGGATGGATGGATGGATGGATGGATGGATGGACGGACGGACAGCTACATAGAGAAGGAGGTTGTCCATCAAGAATGATGGACCATGAGGACAAAGATGGAGCAGGAGCGGCCAGGTGAGAAAGATGGCAAGCAGCATGGGGCACAGGCTGGGAAGTAGCCAGACAGTACAGATGGGTTAGAATAGATCAGTATCTGCACAGCTGCAGTGCACTAAAGCTTATTAATAATAAGACTTAATACATTTATTAATAAATGTAGTAGGTCTCCATCTCATTATTTGGGAACTACAGCAGCATAGGAAAAAAACATTAATTTTAACATACTGTACTAGATAATTTGGTAAAGTATGGAAGAAGACCAACTTAGGAATGTGCATCTTCAACTTTTATGATTACAAGTCACTCTACTAAGGGACAAAAAAAAAAGAAATTTCCTGTCAAATACAAATCATCTTTTCAAAATGAAGGTGTTTCTCTTTTTCCGATTACTAAACACATACTCATTATTAAAAAAAGAAAACAGAACCAACACCTCTTACTGCCAACACTAAACCAACCGACCAAAACAAACATATGCACATGCCTGAACTCCAGCACCTTCCTGAAGTTTGAGGCAACAGGACCAAGAATGCAGGCTGGCCCCGGCTACATGGTGAGACCTGGTCTCAAAACAATCAGGGATGGAGAGACAGCTAAGAGATAGGAGCACTGACTGCTCTTCCATAAGGTAAGTCCCAGCACTCATGCGGAGGTTTACAACCATCTGTAACTTCAGTTCCAGAAGATCAAATGTCCTCCTCTAGCCTCTGTGAGACCAGTCACACATGTGGTACATGAAGGTAAAACCCATACACATGCCAGGTGGTTGCACATGCCTTGAGTCCCAGCACGTGGGGAGGCAGAGGCAGGCGAATCTCTATGAGTTTGAGGCCAGCCTGGTCTATAAAGCAACTCCAGGACAGTCAGCGCTACAAAATACCAAAACCAAAAACAAGAAAAACCCACATACATAAAACAGACTAAATCTTGGAAAAAAAAAAAAAAAAAAGGAAGAAAAAACCAACAAAAAATAGTCTGGAACAGCAGTTCAGCTGGCACTGTGCTTGCTGAGTGCCAGGGCTGGTCTGGAACAGCTATATGTAACATTATCTGCAGCCAGCGCTAGGGAAGCAGACAGCTGGGTCCCTGGAGCTTGATGACTCTAGCTGCACTGTCAAGCTCCTGGCAGACTATAGCTCAAAAGGCAAGGGTCAGATTAACTGAGAAAGATACCCAACATTGACCTATGGCCTATACACAAATACTAACCTCACCCATGGTCCCATTAACAATTTGATATTTCAGCATGTGTTTCCAGTATTTTTTTAATTATTATTATCATGTTCTATTTCAGGGTCACGTTCCTTTTGTCTTTCTTGATGTTTATAAAGTGTGTTACTGTGGACTCTTCTTACCGTGAGCAGCTCTTGTGACTGGCCTTCGTATAGTAGACGAGACCGTCCGGGCAACCTGCTTTGAACTCTGAATAGCAGCTGATCCGGTCACTGTCCCTGACTTGGACACCAGAGGCTGTGCTGCTGGGAATAATAATCCAATCAGATGCTTTTCGTCACTCCTAATTATTCGCGTGGCAGCACCACGTTCATCATCACTGCTCATAGTCCTACCTTTTTTCTCTTTGTCCACTATTTTCTTCTCAGAAGGTTGTCTTTGGCCATATCGGGTTGCTTGAGGAACACTCTTGCTGTCTACCTGCGAAGAAAGTAGGAACTTTGTTAATCTTTAGAAGGTAAAATGATCAACAAAGAGTCAGCAGGTCAAGAGCAGCCTCAGCCAATAGGGAAGAGTCTGGCCACATGGGACCCTGTCTCAAAAATAAAGCCTTTAAATCCAGCACTCAGGAAACAGAGGCAGGCAGATTTCTCTGAATTCCAGTCTGATCTCCAAAGTGAGACCTGCCTCAAAAAAAAAATTCTTTCTATGCTCATTTGAGAATTCTGAAATACTAATCACAACATTAACTGAGGCTTTTTTGCCCTGAGATAAGGTCTGGTTGTGTTGCTGTGTTGCCTAGGCTGGCCTCAAAGTTGTGTGCTTAAGCTACCCCCTGCCTCAGGCTCACAAGAAGCTGTGAAAAGTGAGTGCCGTGGGCACCACGGTCTAGTTATTTGCCCAGTGGTACAGAGCACGCCAAACACGCACAGATCCCTGGGCGCTGTGATCCCCAACACTGCTGGAAAATAAAATCAACAGCAAAAATCTCCCAATTTTATATTTCTCCTAGGGTGAAAGGTTTCCCCCCCACTCCCAGGGTTCCCTCACTTCCTTTAAGCCTACACCCCGACATGTAGGAATCTCAGTAGTTTCCATGACTGCTCCAACCAAAATGTTATTCAACGCTTGCTCTTACTGCCATCTCCCATCCGACATAAAATATATAATATATACACTTACATATAATACACACACACACACACACACACACACACACACACACACACACACACTTAATTTCTAGGCCTACACTATGATCCATAAAGCCTCAGAATTTTTTTCAGTGCTGTATGTATCCCAGGGGCTAGAGAAGTCACAGGAACATGGCAGTGACTCCAATCTGTTAAAAACATAATAAAACTTAGCTTCCTTACTTGACAAAGTGTCACTCCATTTCCCACCCAACATGCTTCATCCTCTCCCCAAACCTTGATTTGTTGCTGTATTTTGAGCATCTAACCCCTACTCTGCGCTTTTCATTGTTCTGCATTTCATGCAGTTAGCTGGAAAGCATAGTCGCAGCAGAGGAAACAGCCACATAATGATGAAGTATGGGACAGACCAAATAAGAAGTGTTTATATTTTGAGTGAAAACTTCCTTGACATTTAGCAAAAAACTACTCTAAATCATCATTAATTTTTATACCTTCAATTCAGATAAAGCATTGTTTATATCTGGGCTTAGGTTTAAAATGGAATTTTAGCTGGGCATGGTAGAACTGCCTTTAATGCCAGCACTCAGGGAGGCAGAGGCAGGCAGATCTCTGTGAATTCCAGGCCAGCCTTGTCTACAAAGTGAGTCCAGAACAGCCAAGGAGACACAGAGAAACCCTGTCTTGAAAAACCAAAAAAAAAAAAGAAATTATAAACTTTGAAGGGGAAAAGGCACAATATATTATTCTAATAGCAATTATCTATATACATTGATACCTTAGTCTGTTCCATATGCACTTTGGCCTTTGATCTCGTTATCCTCCCACTGTACAGAAAAGCCTTTAAAAACAGCCAAAAGAAGATCAATTAAAAAACAAACAAATAAAAACAAAACATACTGGCAAAATTTATCCCATGCATCAGTTTAAAATTTAAATTTTATCCTCAAAAACTTATGGCATAAAGATACTTGCTAAGTTAAGTATCGATTTTTTTTTTTTTTTCCAAAGTTAAAGGAATTGTTTGTCTATTTCAGGTTAAAATCATAAATGGACCTTTTCTGGTTCAGCTTTCATGCTCCTCTGGTCTGCAATGAGAAAGCCAGGCACAGCAGGTCTATAGAGACCAACTTTAAATACTCCACGTTTAGCTTTCTCTCGTTGCTCTTTTAATTTTTGAAGCTGCTTTTCTTCTTTGTACTTTTGAAGAAGCTGTTTCCGTTGGTCACTCAGAACCATATTCGCTGACCCTAAGGGAAGGAGGGGATCAAACAACAGTCCATAAAACATTACAGACAAAATATCACATCACATTTCTAAAGGCACATTTTGTCTAACTTTATCTGCTAAGAAACGTTTTTGGTTTTTTTTTTTTGTTTGTTTGTTTTGTTTTTTTTTTTGTATGTGCATTAGTGTGAAGGTGTCAGATCCCTTGGAATTGGGGTTACAGACAGTTGTGAGCTGCCATGTGGGTGCTGGGAATTGAACCCAAGTCCTTTGGAAGAGCATACAGTGCTCTTAACCACTGAGCCATCTCTCCAGCCCCTAAGAAATGTTTTTAATCCTCAGCATTCTAACAGTTATTTCAGGTTCTAATCATTTTAAAATTATATTCATTGTGTATGACTTCATTTGCTCAACCTTTAAAAAAATAATGGTATACTGATTACTTTAGGCTAAATTACTCAAAGAATTTCAGAAAGTACCATCTGGCCTGCCTTTGCCTACAGGCAACAGCCTGGAAATTTCTTTTAACATATGGCTACAATCCATCACTTGAGAGGCTTAAGCAAGAGAAACGGCAGGTTCTTGGCCAGCGTAGGCCAGACAGAACTATCTTTTGAGACCTGGTCTCCAAAAGCAAAAGGTTCTTTTGGGAGTCCGGAGTATAGTTGAGTGATAAAGCACTGCTTAGGTGCCTAGTATGACTGAAGCCCTGAGGCCAATCCCTAACAGCCTACAAACAAAACAATAACAAAATAACCATTCTTTGGGAGGGATGTTACTCACACACAAAGCCCAAGATGACAGCCTTCCTTACTGGGGCCGCAAGGATCTGAACCAACCAACTCTCTCACTAGCTTTACCTCCCGGGCCCAAGTGTATCTCTTGGTGACAATCTGCAGACTTCCTACCTTGCTCTGTCACTCCTTCACAAGCTTACTGAACTTTGGTCTAAGAAGCATTACACCTTGGTCATGCCTTTGGATTTCATTCTCTTTATGAAGACAACACCCCCACCACATAAATTTTATACGCTTTTCTGTGAACTGGCTCTTGCCTTAATTAGGTTCACAGGTCTAGCCCAAGCACATATAAGTGGGTTCTTGCTTTGCTTACTTCAAGTTGTTCACTTATTCCTAATGTACATGGTCTCCTGTTGGATAGAAATTACATCTAAGGGTCTTATTAGACTGAAGTTCAAGCTTTAAAGCAAAACTATGTCTTAGATGATACATCAATTCTCTTTCGAGTCTATTTCCCCCCTCCCGCACCTTTTGAGACAGCATCTTACTTATATAGCCCTGGCTGGCTTTAAGCATGCCTCTGCCTCCTGAGTACGGGGATCAAAGGCACAAGCCACCACATCAGGCCACACGATTACTCTTTTTAATCACCTCTCCTTAAATGCCTAATAGGGATCATAGCTTCAACATGTCTTGCAGCAGGTTGTGCTTACATACACATGTAAGGATATATATATAACAATAATAAAAGAAAAAGACTATCCATTTGAGAGGGAGCATAGGAGGGTTTAGAGGATGATACCGAAAAGAACTGCAGGGAGGAAAGAGAGTGGGGAAGTAAAGCAATTCTATTTTAATTTAAAATGTATTTTTAAAAAATAAAAATTTTAAATGTCCAAAATTGAACTCTTCGTTTTTAAAATACCCTTCCTTAAAAACTGTTGTCTTCTAAAACAGTCACTGAATATTTTAGTTGTGCTCAGACAAAAAAGAAAAACAAACAAACAAAAAACCAAAACAGTCTTTCTTTCAAAACTCTTTGATTCTAGGACTTTTTCCTTTCCTGCCAACTCCTTAGCTAAGTTGCTATTTTCTCTCTCCAAACAGACTACCAGGCCTGTTTTCTGTCTTCTTCAAACGTGCACTAGTCACCTCAGGACAGAAGAGAGAAAAACCTGCGACTGCTGCTTTGTCCAGTTCCTGCCCTCGTGTTTCTTCAGAATCACAAGAACGATAAATCTGAAAAAAAGGCTGGATTCTGTGGTACAGACTATGATCTTTCAGTGCCAACGCCATCCTTCACAAAACCAGGTTCCAATGCACCAAGTGCTCATGCCAGGAAGACAGATTGCAAACCTAACAACACAAGTTTGATCTCTGGAACCAACAGACAATGGTGGAAGGAGAGATAAACTGCCCAAAGGTGTCCCCTGACCTCCACACACTCACAGGAGAAAGTGTGCCCCACTACCACCCCACGCCCAGAGTCCCATTCCCACTTCCCCCTGCTTTGTGTTACTGCTGTTTGGTTTCTGATACTTGCTGTGTAAACAGAACAACACAGGACTCCAGTGACTCCTGGCAAAGGTGAGTCACACCTCAGCTCTCTTCCTCTGTCCCTGCAACAACTCTTGCCTTCTACGACACTATTTTCACTGTTTTTATCTTTGTTTTTGACATCTTCTTTTCTGTGGCACACACCTTTAATCCCAGCACCCACGAGGCAGAGAGGTGGATCTCTTCGAGTTCAAGGCCAGCCTGGTCTACAGACTGAGTCCAGGACAGCCAGGGCTGCACAGAGAAAGTATTTACAATTATTAAAAAAAAAAAAAAAAAGAGAGAGAGAGAGAGAGAGAGAGAAAGAAAAAAGCTTTACTTACTTGTTTTGGTGCAGGCCTTTTCTGGAGCGAGGTCTTGGGATGTCTCAAGTATATTACCAAGATTTTTACCCTCCAGTGGAATGTTGACGTCTTTCAAGCCAAAGCGTCTATTTCGCTCATGTATCTTGTATCTGTTTTCCTGCTGAGATAGTGACTTTCTGTGAGCAATCTCAGTTCTGATCATTTCAATGCTTACATCTTTCCGAAGTCGGCTGGCAAAACGCGATACAGGCATCCTGTCAAAGAAGAGAAATAGACATCAGCTTAAATGGATTTTCATTTTATTATTTAAAAAAATCAAAATCTCAGGTCAGGCTGTGGCAGCTCACCTCTAGAATACCAATACTTAAGAGACTCATTCATGAATTTGAGGACAGTCTGGGGTAGAGAGTAATAATCTCTCTCAAAGACCAAAATAAGTAAATAAAAACAATACAGATTTCAGTCCATCTCATACTATTTTGCACTCCTTTGAAACAAAAATATTAAAACTCACAACGGAATAAACTGAGTAAATATGAAAGTAGAAAAGTTATCAAAGATGAGAGATACCATAGCCTGTTTTGGGGGTTCTGAGTAGGAAGCTGCTCAACAGATCAAAATGAAGCAGAGAAAAACTATAAGCTAGGCTATAGACAAGAGGTACCACAGAAGGTGAAGACAGAGAAAGTAAAGAGGTAACGTTACAGAATGACTTCTTTAATCTTCCCCTGAGGATGAATAAAAGAACCTCTGCTTTTCTTCTCAATTCAAAAGCAAAACTGGTCTGGGGCGATGGCTCTCAGTACATGGAGGACCCCTTAGAGCCATAAGGACCTGACCATCTCTAACACTCATGTAAAGGCTGGGCACAGCACTCAGCAATCCAGTGCTGACCAGGACAGAGATGGGCACTTGGTTCCCTGGGGCTCTTCCGCCAGCAAGTCTACCACAACCAATGAGCTCCAGCTTTAATGTGAACCGTCTCAAGAAAATAAATGAGAGGACGATGACTGCCATTGACCCCTGGCCTCCACATGCATGCCAGCACGAACACACACCTGCACAAAACATACATCTAACGTACAACTCGCAATCAACCTTAGCAATATCAATTGGGAGGCTGACACAGACGGCTCAATGGAGTTTAAAGCCAGACTGGACTACAGAGTGAAATATGGTTTGAAACCCACCTACACCCTTCATTCCAGTTACACCCCACTGTGATGAATACACTCTTGTGATTGTAGCACCTGGCTAAAGTCAGCCTGACAAATACAGTGAGACCAAAAATCACAAAACCAAGACAAGAGGACTGGCTCACAGCCAGCCTCAGCTCCAAAGGGTATTGAGGCTGGGAGGGAGCTACACTAAGCCTTATTCTAATCCTCTCCCCACCAAAAAAAAAGAAAAATGAAAGAAAACAAGGCAAACACAAGATAGCTACTACAGAAAGAGTTAAAGAAAAACTCAGTAATACGGATAACCTCACCGGTTTGCCCCATTAATTTTGTCCACCTTAGAAACCATCCTCTGCAACCGCCTTTTCTTTGTCAACCGCCTTTTCTTTGTATGATCTTTGATAAGGTATTCAAGCAAAACACACGAGGACAATACGGACTGCCGTATGTTCCCAAAAATATTTCTATCCTAGTTTGCTTCCTGTTGTTATGATTAAACGCGACCAAAGCCTGCTTGGGAGAGGAAGAGGTTTATGTGGCACTCAGTCCATCACCGAGGGAAGAGAGCAGGAACCCTGACGTGAGAACCGGAGACCGTAGAGGAACGCTACTTACAAGCTGGCTGATTGACCCCATCTGGGCAAGGAGCTAATAGCCACAACGTTCTATGATTAGCGTGAAGATCAAAAGTACCTCTCGCGTCAGTTCCCTTGCCAGCGCTCTCGCCTTGCTACCCGGTATTTTAAAACACCGCGAGCTTTAGCTTTTCTTTAAGACTTTCAGTTTAATACTTACAGGTGGTAACACATGACAGCGTCTTCGGGAAAGGCAGAATCCACTGCCACCTCTGGGCTCTCGTGAGAGGTCATTAGCCTAGGCGTCGGGTAGGTTCTCGTCTCTAATACTTTGTTAACGCTTTACGACAATCTACTACACTTTTCGTGCCACTTTTTTTCCCCAGGACTTCTGTCTATTGACGTGTACCTTCACACTGGTGTCAGGAAGAGCGTGTGGGCCCTCTTGGCGCTGGAGCTCCAAGAAGTTGTGCGCTGCCCGGTAGTTCTGGGCTACCTTGGGGCCTCTGCAAGAACAACTGCTGAGCCACCCCTCCCAGACCGTTTTAAAAGGCTTTGAGACGGGGCCTCCCGTAGCCCCCGACATCCAGGTCCTTGACCTCCCGAGCCCGCTTACCTGAAGCAGCTTCCGGACCGGTCCCGACAATCCCGCAGCAGAGCAACCCCCGCAGGTCCGCAGAGGCAGCGGGCGGCCCGGGCTGAATTGAAACTTCCCGCTGCCGGCCGCCGATTGGAGGGGCCTTTGCCAACACTCCCGGAAGCTCCCGCCCCTTCCCCTCCGACGAGGCTTGCGATAGGTCGGCTCTGTGCGACGTTTGAATTGTTTGGAAGACGGAGGGTTGGGGCGGGAGGGCGGTGAGGAGGCAGTAAACGGCTGGGCGGGGAGGCGAGGCACCAGCCCGGTGGAGCTGCCGGGAGGAGCTTCGTCGCCGCCTCTCCAAGCGGGTCATTCCCTTTTCATCTTAAAAGATGTTTTTCGTTTATTTATTTGTTTGCTTGTTTTGTCGTTCTGCCTTTCCTGGAACTCACTATGTAAACGAGGCTTGACCTCGTTCTCAGAGATCCTCCTGCCTGTCTCCGAGAGATGGGATGTAAGGTGTGAACAACCACGTTCAAAAAAGAAAATGGTTTTAGTAAGGTTAAGTGAATCCATTTATTACATTTCTGTTTCCAACCGACGGTAAAATTAATGGCTGCCTTAGAGGTCAACTGAGAAACACAACACACACACTTAAGCCGGGTCTTGCTCATGAGATACCAAGAAAACAAACAAAAAATCTTGGGCTAGTGCAGCTGTGCGGACCTTGTGTTCACAGATTAAAGCGTATCCTGAAGGCACTGGAAAGATAAGTTAGGAAAGCATTTGTAAGAGCTTGGCTTTTGCTTTTCCCTGCCAACCTCTTGGTACAGAGTATGCCTGCGACTCTAGCATCAAAGAGACCTCTAGGACACACAAAAGAAAAAAAAAAAATGAAAGTAGGTTATTGACGTAGTATTTATGGTTGTGTTGGACTTGGGGGGGGGGGGCAATTTCACCGCTGCCTTTCCCAAAGTCGGGTTTTCAGAGGATAACCCATATTGGCTTTTAAGGTCCCTTTTAAGGGGAAGGTTGATAGCATTGCTGTGGAGATAATTGGCTGTTGGCACCTACCTGGTCAGAAGAGTGGTGCCTCAGGGCTCAAGGCTGCCTGTGGGCTGGGTAAGTGCAAGACTACCTCACGCTGACCCGGGAGTCATCACAGGAGCTCAGGAGTTCAGCAAGGTTAAGGCGTGGGGATGCATCATGAGGGCACAAGTTCAGGTAGGTTGAAAACATGGTTTGCAGGATACATTAGGCTTAGGACACAGAAACTTACCCTTGTAAGGTGCGGAGAGTCAATCATAATGTATGGCAATGTGGCTCCTTAGCAACAACACAGCTCCTGTTTGGTTTCAGAGTTATTTTAAAATGCTGAAACTAGGGGCCGGAGAGTTTAGTTGCCTTGGCAGTTGAGAGCACTTTCTTGCTCTTGCAAGAGGGCCCAGGTTCAATTCCCAGCACCCACATGGTGGCTCACAACCATCTGTCACTCCAGTTCCAGAAGGTCCATCACTTTCTCTGACACATGGTACACATACATATCCAGGCAAAACACTCATATGCAGAAAACAAAAGAAACCGTAAAGAGTTTTAAAATTAGTTAAAAAAATTTTTTTAATTAAATTTTAATTTAATTAAATTAAATTAATTTAATTTAATTAAATTAATTAATCAGACAGGCTATGGCGGTACATGATTTTAATCCTGGCAGTCTAGCGCCTGTCAGTTCCAGGACAATCTATCTCAATCAAAACAAAATTGAACCAGGTATGGTGGCACACACCCGTAGTCCCAGCACTCTGGGAGGCAGAGGCAGGCAGATCTCTGTGAGTTCAAAGCCAGCTTGGTCTACAAAGCCAGTCCAGGACAGCCAAGGCTACACAGAGAAACCCTGTCTCAAAACAAACAACAACAACAACTTAGGAACATAAGTGAAACCATTTTGTGTAACTTAAGATCCACTTTGTGTGACTTAGAATATAATGCCTATAAGATAGGAGCTTACCACCAGGAAGCTCTGATAAGAGCTGGGCCTCAGAACCAAACTCTGATGTGTCAGTAGACCCAGCCACATGGCAGCTCAGGTAGGAGCCAAACCTGAGGCAGGCCTCTATATGCTAATGACCTACCCCCCAGGTGGCATTGATGTTAGTAAACCACCACCAAACTATGAACCCTGAAAGCACAAAGCTACCACTCAATGGGATGATATAAAAACTGCAACTTTAAAGATGGTCTCTGGGCTCTCACAGAAGCACTCCCCAGACATGGCTTCTATAGACTCAGCATTGATACCCATGGACCAGAGGACTTGAGATCGGCCAGTGTGTGACCACTGAACTGCCACCCCTGGCATGGTCCCTGGGTTCACACTTGCCTGCCTGTCAATGCTCGCCTCTGGCCTGTGCTCTCACTGACCTCCATTAGTGCCTTCCTCCCAGCCTGCCAACACAAAGACTTCACGGCTGATAGGGCTAGAGCCAACAAAGCTCCCAAAGGATCCTCACGAAGAAGATTCCCCAGCAGAAGCCTGCAGCATTTCCTGCCCAGGTTCTCTGAGTAGTGGGCTATCTGTTTAACTTTTATAATAGCAAGGAATTACAGGGAATGTTTGCATGACTAAAATAAGCATATTTATGTGAGGGATTCTAATCCAGCAACACGGCTGCTCTGGCAAGGGATCACATCCAAAGACCCTTTAGGTCTATGTGATTAGACTGAAATACAGACTAGCTTTTAATCCTTGGAGATACAGGCATGAAGATCTTTGAGTAAGACGTAATAGAACTAGAGTTTCCAGAGCCAGCAAGCAGCAGAACTTAGCAGCTTCGGCCATATGACTCTGCTTCAGAGTCAAGAATAGAAGAGGTTACTGGGACAATTGATGCTGGTTAGCTGGAGTGAAGAAATTAGCAGTGAGGGATTGGTGTATGAAGATGGGACTGGGAAGAGAAGAGGGAGTGGGTTATGATCAGGCTGTAAAAATGATTAAATAAACAAAATAATGAAAAATAGGAAAGAAATTACCAGTGATTAAGAAGAGAGCAGCATCATTGAAATGAAATTTTCTGGGAGGTGTTTTCTGAGAGGACAAAGAAGCTGTGTTTCACAGACAGACCTCGTGCTGGCAGCTGGACTTGGTAATGTGCCAGAGTCACCCATGTGGACTAGCTTTGAAGGCATGAAGGGGTCATAGAGAGTAGCTGAGCTTGGCACTGTCAGAGCCTGAGAGAGAAGCCAGTTTGAATCAGTCAGCTGGGCAAGGCATCTGAGCCAGAACTGCTGAGTTGAACCAGCCAGCCAAAATTCAGAAAGAGCTAGAAAGGTTGAGCTTATTCAGCAGTAAGCCTCAGACACAACAATTAGATCTGGCAAATACAATTTACATTTTTGAAAGACAAATCTTGTGTGAACATCCTTATTGTCAGGTGTCTCACAGCCTACAGGCCATACTCTCTGCAAAAACAAAACAGATATTGTTTTTAAAATATTTTTAAAACCCAGCCAGCTGGGTATGGTGGCACACAACTGTAATCCCAGCACTATAGGAGGCAGAGGCAGGTGGATCTCTGTGAATTCAAGGCTATCCTGGTCTACAAAGTCCAGGACATCCAAAGCTACACAGAAAAACCCTGTCTTGAAAAAAGAAAAAAATTCCTGAGACCAGGAGCTGGGTGATGGTGGCGCATGCCTTTAATCCCAGCATTTTGGAGCCAAAGGCTCTCTGAGTTCAAAGCCAGCCTAGTCTACAGAGAGAGTTCCAAGAAGAAACCCTGTCTCTAAAAACAAACAAAAAATGCTGCGACCAGGAGCTAAAGAGATGGTTCAGTAATTAGGGAGCACTTACTGCTATTGCACAGGAATGGAGTTCAGCCAGTCAGGCAGCCTGTGTAACACCAGCACCATCTTCTGGCCACCATAGGAACCCACACACATGTGCACATATCTGCACATAGACACATACATTAATATTTAAAAAGAAAATAAAAGCTTCAAATGAATAGTGGTCTAACCTCCTCTTGGGTAGCTGTTAGTTATTGATAATTATAGAAAAGGGAGACTCATGGTCTTCCTTTGGTATCCACTGCTGAGTGCACCAAGGATGACCAAGGAGGGGAAGGGTCACAAAGCAAAATGGAAAGGCACAAACATTTAAAAGAGATTTGTAGAGATCTGACAGACTAGGATCAGAAGGAAGGAGAGGAGGACCTCCCCTATCAGCAGACTTGGGGAGGGGCATGCGTGGAGAAGGGGAAGGGAAAGTGGGATTAAGAAGGGAGGAGAGAGGGGTTTATGGGGGGATACAAATGAATAAAGTGTAATTAATAAAAGTTTTAAAAAAGATTTGTAGGGAAAGGATCAAGGAAGAACATGCATTCGTTAAAATCTTTAGCTATTGTGTCTTGATAATGACATACAGGGGAGTGTCTTAGACACTGTTCTTTTGCTGTAAAGAAACACCATG
>NW_026590062.1:26107277-26112277 GCF_907164565.1 Psammomys obesus | reverse complement strand
GATAGACATACAGATAAATTGTATAGATTTACTGAGAAAAGTTATGAGACTGGATCTCAAAAGTTTTCATTCACACATATGGCACAACAGTCACCAGGCTAGAAGGTATATCTGCTCTAGCCTTCCGGGCAGAAGACAGGTTTTATATTCCTTCCCTTGAAGGAACAACCATGTATGCCTAACATTCCAGGTTTCCCTAGCGCTTATCCATGGGCACAAAGAACTTCATGGCCCTTATAGCCTATTGACTTCCACATATGCGCCATGGCATACATGCACCTAAACCTCTGCACCACATAGTAAACACACACACACACACACACACACACACACACACACAGGAAATTAATAAAAATGTGTTGTGAGGTACCCACCAGAGAAGGCTACTTGGATATGACTTTAAGCTAATAGAAAGACATTATTAGCCAGCTGATGAGTGCACTGGGTTTTGGAGGACCTAGTGTAGCCCAGAGCCTTTTGCTGGGAGCTTTTAAGTATAAAAAACCATATTCTAGGTTGACATACTTCAATTAACAAGGGCAGTTAGCCAGAAATGAAACTACAGGATCCAAAAAGCATTAGTACAGTAGGGACTTTCCCAGAATCATGAACTTTGATGGATTAAGTCTTTGCTTTCATTTTGGATGGTGGTGCTGTCTATTTGCTGAGTGTTATGGCCTGAATAGTACTTTCATCATGGAGCTAGTTGTGCTAAGGTCTGAGAGCCTACAGAGGTCTGAGGGTCTGTTACAAATGTAACAAAAATAGTTCTTCTGGATCAAAAAACATGATTGCTTGTTGACTAAACAATTTTTTTCTTTTCCAAAAGACCACATGCTCACTAACTTTGTTTTGTTATCCTTGTTAATTTTTGTTATGTCATAAACAATTTATAGTTTTAGCTTTTTTTTTTTTTGGAGAAAATTGTTCATTTGTAAAAAGGCAAGGAGTTTTTTCATTTTTGTATTCTTTGCTCATCCTGTATTTTCTGTATACTTATTCTGTATTTTTGCTTATTCTTTGTGTGTTTGGTTGCAAACACGCCATGGTGAACATGCAGAGGGCAAAGGACAGCTTACAGGAATCAGTTCTTTCTCACTCTGTGCTTTCCAGGATTGAACTCAGACCCTCAGGCTTGGCATCAAGTGCCTCTAACCACTGGGCAATCTCATTGACTGCAGTTTTCCTTGAATATTTTTAGAAGTTGTTTATGATACAGGAGGAGAATTAGAGGTGAATTTTCAAAAAAAAAAAAAAACCCAGTACCCATGGGCATATTTTAGTGAGTTCTTTGTTAACTGTATCTTATAAATATTAATGAGGCTGTGTTTTTAAAATAGCCTTATTTATTTTTAGTTAATTTTGTTAGTAAAGTGTTATATTCATAAATACAAAAATTAGAATAAAACGAGCCTAATATGGAAAAATTAAATCTCCTTACTCTGCCTCTCTCTTCTGCCCAGTCTGTAGTTCATTTCCATAAATAACTTAGGGAGATAGTTTCTATTTTTACTTTAATATATTCCTGCTCTTCAAGTTTTATCAGATTTACATAGAATCAATTGATTTTCCTCTATGAACACTTAAGGTTTTATTATGACCTATTTTTCTCTCCACCTCTGAATGTTTGCCTTGTTTGTTTGTTTGTTTGTTTTTGGAGCAGAGTTTCACTATATAGCCCAGGCTACCCTGGAGTTCATGAGCCTCCTGCCTGTGTCTTCTGAATGCACTAGTACCTCCTCCGTGTTTTTCAGACAGGGTTTCTCTGTGTATCCTTGGCTATCCTGGACTCACTTTGTAGACCAGGCTAACTTCAAACTCACAGTGATCCACCTGCCTCTGCCTCCCTGAGTGCTGGGACTAAAGGTGTGCGCCACCACACCAGTCTTCCTCTGTGTTTTTATTACTATTTTTTATTGTTCTTTAAAAGTACTCTAAGGTTGCTTCATTTAAAAAGTGTATTAGGGTTCTTCAGAGGAACAGAACTTATGGAATGAGCTTATGAAGGGGATTTATCCAAATGGCCCACAGGCTGTGTTCCAGCCAGCCCAACAATGGCCATTTACAAATGGGAAGGTCCAAGAAGCTAACCCTTTCTGGTCCCTGAGGCTGAAAGTCTCAGCTGGTGGACTTGCTAGCCAGAGTAAGAGCAAGCAGGCAGAGGCCAAGCTTCCTTCTTCCGTGTGCTTTAGGTAAACTGCCAGCAGAAGGTGTGCTCCAGATTAGAGGTGGTTTTCCCCAGCTTGAAAGCTGTGGGTTAAAGGTGGCTCTTCTCACCTCAAAGATCTAGATTAGAAGTGGCTTTTCCCACTTCAAATTATTAATTAAAAAAAAAAAATCCATCAGAGATGTGCCCAGCCTTTTGGGTTTTAGTTAATGCCAGATGTAATCAAGTTGACAGCCAAGAATAGCCTTCACAAACAATATAGCTTAAGTGTCTGAGTCTTGGCTTATCACATTTAGCATAGTTTAGCTAAGATAAAAGGAAATGCTACCGTTTTCTTTCTATCCACCTTCCATTTTTCTCAACTACAGTTTGCATTGCTCTGACTTAAATCACTGAGACCAAGTGGGGGAAAGATCTGTTCTGCTCCCCAGTCTGAAGGGTACAACCGTGGTTACTTGGCCCCATGCAATCGAGCAGCGCATGCTGGCAGCAGAAATGTGTCCTGTCCCCAGTGTGTGTGCTTGGGGAGATATATCGTGCCTGGGGTGTCTGGTAAAGGCAGTTCTTTGCCTCACAGTGGATAGGAAGCAGGGAGAAAGTGGTAATAGAAAAGGAGGCTGGGGCAAGATCTTGTCCACACTGACAGTGACCTTCTTCTTCCAAGTAGGCCCCATCTCCTGACTTTTGCCATCTCCCAGTAGTGACTTTATATTATGAATCTATCGCGGAGATCAGAATCCTCAGGATCTAACTGTCTCTGGATCCCCTTCACAGACATACGCTAAACGGGTACTCCAATAGTCCTCTAGGCATGCCTCCTTCTCTCTCTCTCAAATGCTATTTATAGGCAGGACAAATTTTGAGTTAAAGGTTTTGTGGGCGGGTTGGTACCGCTGGAAGTCGTTTCTGGCTACAGGAGGACTTCAGGTTCCATGCCCACTGTTGCTCGGGGTCTCGCTAGGGCCGCCCCAGTAAACTCCTGGGAGTTTCCTTGACCCAGCTTTCTGGCTCGCCTAGAGTTGCCACCCACTCCCCCAATGATTTCAGTGCTTTCTCCCAGTTCTCTCTCCCTCTCCATCCCACACTTGATCCCTCACGCTCCCCTCTCCACCCCTTCTCCCACCCAGTTCCCTCCATCCATCCACCTTCCATGTCTATTTTATTTCCCCTTCTGAGTGAGATTCAAACACCCTCCCTTGAGTCCCCCTTGTTACTGTGGATTTTGGTATGGTTATCCTATATTATATGGCTAATATCTGCTTATAAGTGAGTATATACCCTGTGCATCTTTCTGGGTCTGAGCTACCTCACTCAGGATGATCTTTTCTAGTTGCATCCATTTGCCTGCAAATTTCATGATGGCCTTATTTTTAATAGCTGAGTAATATTCCATTGTGTAAATGCACCACATTTTCTTTATCCATTCTTCAGTTGAGGGACATCTAGGTTGTTTCCAGTTTCTATCTATTATGAATAAAGCTGCTATGAATGCCCTGCTGGGCATGGTGGCACACATCCTTAATCCTAACACTCGGGAGGCAGAGGCAGGTGGATCACTGTGAGTTTGAGGCCAGTCTGATCTACAAAGGGAGTCCAGGGCAGCCAAGGCTACACAGAGAAACCCTATCTTAATAAAAAAAAAAAATGAACATAGCTGAGCAAGTGTCCTTGTGGTGTGGTGGAGCATCTTTGGGTGTATGCCTGGGAGTGGGATAGCTGGGTCTTGAGGTAGAGCTAGTCCCAATTTTCTGAGAAACTGCCAAATTGATTTCTACAGAGGTTGCATAAATTTGCCCTCCCCCTAGCAATGGGGGAGTGTTTCCCTGCCCCACATCCTTGCCAGCATGAGCTGTCACTTGATGTACAGGGACGAAGATAGAGCAGAAATTGAGGGAATGGCCAACTAATGAATGGCCCAACCTGAGACTCATGAGAGAAAGAGAGTCAACCCACTGACACTATCAATGATACTTTGCTATACTTGAGACAGAAATCTAGCATGACTATCCTCTGAAAGGCTTCACTCAGCAGCTTATGTAAACAAATGCAGAGACTCCACTCCCAAACATTAGGCGGAACTTGGGGAATCTTACAGATTGGGGGGAGGGCGGTTGAAGGAGCCAGAGAGGCCAAGAACACCACAAGAAAACATACAGAATCAACTAACCTGGGCACATAGGAGCTCACAGAGGCTGAACCACCGACCAGAGAGCATGCATGAGAGGGACCTGGACCCCCTACACATATAAGCAGCTTGGTCTTCAGATGTGCAGCTTGTCTTGATGTGGGGCCCCTAACAGCTGGAGCAGGAGCTGTCACTGACTGTTGCCTGTCTCTGGATCCCTTTCCCCTAACTGGGCTGCCTTGGGTCCAGCCGCAATAGAAGATCTTCCAGTCCTACTGCGACTTGATATGCCAAGTTGGGATGATACCCATGGGAGGCCTTCTCTTCTCTGAGAAGGAAGGGCAGGGGGAGGGGGAGGGGAGATGAGAGGGAGAGACTGAAAGGAGGAAGGGGAAGCTGCGATTGGGATGTAAGATTAATTATTTCATTGTTTGATTAATTAGTGGAAAATGGTATTTATATATTTATTTTTTGAGTGTGTATGTGCATAGGTTTGCTGCTGCATACATAAAGAGGTCAGAGAACAATCTCCAGGAACTGGTTCTCACCTCCTGTTATGGAGGTTCTGGGGAATGAACTCGTGTCATCAGGCTTGGTAGCAGGCACCTCTACCCACAGAGCCATCTTGTTGACCCTCCGAATTCTTTCTTTCTTTCTCTTCCTTCCTTCCTTCCTTCCTTCCTTCCTTCCTTCCTTCCTTCCTTCCTT
>NW_026590062.1:26105337-26107267 GCF_907164565.1 Psammomys obesus | reverse complement strand
CTTCCTTCCTTCCTTCCTTCCTTCCTTCCTTCCTTCCTTCCTTCCTTTTTCTTTCTTTCTTTTTCTTTTGACAGGGTCTCTTTTGGACAGGATTTTACTCATTAACCCTGTAGCCCAAGCTGATCTAGAACTCACTGTGTAGCCCAAGCTAGCTCTGAATTCTTTGGCAATCCTCCATCTTAGGTCTCTTGAGTCCCTGGGTAAGCCACCCAGGCCTGTCATGAACTTGGTTACCTACTCTTTGATCACTTGCCCCTGCTGACTCAGCCTTGCCAGGCCATGGAGGAAGAGGATCCAGGCAGTCCTGATGAGATCCGATAAGCTATAGGCAGATGGCAGAGGAGAATTCTCCCTTTCAGTGGACTAGGGGAAGGGGATAGGGGGAAGAGGGAGGGAAGTTGGGACTGAGAGGCGTTGATGGAGGGGACTTCAATCAGGATATATAATGAATAAATTGTGAAAAAATTAAAATAATAAAAGAAGAATAGAATAACCCTAGATTTGGTTGTCTAATGCCTGGATTTGAGTATAGTCTCCAACTAGCTGTGTGATCAAAAGTATGTAATGTGATCTCTCTGTCTTAGACCTTTGTCTATAAAAATGGCCACTAAGTTCCCACACAAGATAGTGATAATAAAACAAGGTATCTTATGGGAAAAGAAGCACAGAAAATCCTCTCAAAACATTTGAGGCTGAGCACATTACTGCAAGCCTAGAACTCCATCATTGGAGGCTGAGCCAGAAAGAACTAGATGCCATCATAGATGGTTGTGAGTCTCCATGTAGTTGCTGGGAATTGAATTCAGGACCTTCGGAAGAACAGCCAGTACACTTAACCTCTGAGCCATCTCTCCAGCCCACTGATTGAATTCTAATGTGTTGTTTGTATCACATTATTATTGTTAGGTGTGTGAGTACACGTGTGGCTGCACGTGTAGGGAGAGACCAGAGCTCAACATCAAGTGTCCTCTTCAGCTGATTCTCTATCTTATTTTTAGAGACAGGTTTTCTCAACCTGGAGCTCATGGATTGGCTAGCTAGACTGGCTGCCAGAACACCTCAGAAATTCTCCTGTTTGAACCTCCCTATCACTAGGATTCAGGCTACGAACACATCCAAATTCTCTGGATTATTAATTAACCACAAATCCCAGTACTTATTGGTATATAAAAATAACTTTCAGGAGGTAGTAATTCAGGAGATTTGTGGCCCCTGAATATACGTCTTTGTCACAGACTCTTAGATAATTTATAAGTTTGGAAGCTGACGGCCTTGGAAAGTGTCTAATTGTCTAGGCTGAACTACAATCCCCAGAAGTCCTCTCTGGCCTATCTCCTGTGGATGACATCAGACCTCCTGTGAGAGAGCTGCAAGAGAAAGGGAAGTTGCAGGCACTGTAACATTCATACACCTTTATTCAGTTATCAACTAAGCATGGTCTAGGTTCCATGGTGAAACAATTTTGCCATTTTCTAAAAGTCTCTCAATTCATTGACTTGAAGTTAATCAAAAGAGAGACTCTCTTACGTAGATCTTTAAAAGATCTAGAAGACCTTTAAATATAGCTTAGCTTGGGCTCTGGTAGCTTCATTGTCCAAGCAAGTTACACCTTTGAAGAACGATTAATTGCAATTCTTTACAAATTCCTGCAAGCTGCATAAAAGAGAGCACACTTCCCAAACCATTACACGAAGCTTGATGTACGTGAAGCAAAAATCAAAGGCATTACAGCTGGGCATGGTGGTGCATACCTGTAATCCCAGCACTCAGGGAGGTAGAAGTGGGCAGATCTCTGTGAGTTTGAGGCCAGCCTGGTCTACAAAGTGAACCCAGGACAGCCAGGACTACACAGAGAAAGACTGTCTCGAAAAAATAAAATAAAATAAAATAAAATAAAATAAAATAAAATAAAATAAAATAAAATAAAATA
>NW_026590062.1:26094965-26105327 GCF_907164565.1 Psammomys obesus | reverse complement strand
TAAAATAAAATAAAATAAAATAAAATAAAATAAAATAAAATAAAATATAAAATAAAATAAAAGCACCACAAGAAGAAAAACTGTATCTTTTGAACATAGATGCAGAAATCGTCAATAAAATATTAATGGACTGCTTCTAGCAGGGCATTGAAAGACATTCTACACTGTAGCCAAATAGGATTTACCCAATTTGGATAAATGCAAGGTTGGTTTGATGTCTGAAATTAATTAATGTGTTAAATTATATCAGCCTACTAAGGGGCAAGGGCTGACGAGGTAGGAAACCTGACAACCTGATTTGATACCAGAAGCCACATAAAGGTTCTTCTGGAGAAGAACCGATTCCGGAGGGTTGTGCCCTAACCTTTGGTGCTGCGGCCCAGGAACCCACATGCAGTGTGATGCCTCCCAAAACACAATAAAAATAAATTTAAAAGAGATGAGCTACACAAGCATTTCAGTAAATGTTTTAACACTTAATATTTAAATATTGTATTTGTGTGTGTGTGTGTGTGTGTGTTTGTGTGTGTGCACCGCACATGCTCAGGCAGTTATGAGAAACTGATGCGGGTGCTGAGAACGAGACCTCTGTCCTCTAGAGAAGAAGCAAGTGCTTTTTAACAACAGAGCCACCTCTCCAGGCTCTCCAATCCCTCTTCTTGATAAAAGCAATAGAAGAGAATCTTCCCAACCTAAAGAGGAAACACCTATGAAAAGCCAACAGCTCATACTTCATAATAAAAGACTGTCTTCTGCCTAAAATTGGGAATAAGACGAGAACAGCACCCCTCTTCCTTCTCCTCCCTTTCACTTTTGAGATGGAGTCTTGATGTTGACTATGCTGGTGACCAATCCCCGGGCTCCCTTGATGCTCCCACATCAGCCTCCCAAGTAGCTGGCCCGTCATGCTCAGAGTAATCTCATCAATTTAAGTGAACTTTTCATTAGGCATTCTTCCAGGGGAAATTGGGCAAGACATTTAAAAAATGACATCTGAATTAGAAAGAAAAACGTAAAGCTATCTGTTTTGAATGAACAGGATTTTTTTTATAGTTTATTTAATTTTATTCTTAGTGCATTGGTATGAAGGGTGTCAGAATCCACGGAACTGGAGATAGTTGGGAGCCACCACGTGGTTGCTGGGAATTGAACTCAGGACCTCTGGAAGAGCAGGCAGTGCTCTTAACCACTGAGTCATCTCTCCATCCCCGAATAAACAGGATTTTACATGTGGGGATATGGCTATAGCTCAGTGATTACCATGTATGAGGCCTTGGTTCAATCCCCAGCATCACAAAAATACCCTAAAAAGAACATTATTCCTTGATTGCATTGTGACGGCGTTTATATCAGTCCTCCAATCCAACAAATCTAAACAGACACAAAGTGGCTGACCAGGGCTTGGGTGTAGAGTTTGGAGATTATGGGAAGTGAAGGGTGTTATATGGAAGGGATGACACCTTCTAAAACTGATTGCGGTGGTGATGGCGAAGCTTCTGCCCTGCCGTCAGGCCCCTGACTCTGCAAGTTCCTCCTCCTCACATTCAACCACAAGCTGAGGGTAAAGCTGTGCGCTTGTACACTGGATGCCAGATCCATGGCCTTGTGCATCATGCTCAACGTAAGCCACTAAGCTGCACCCAAGCTGCTTGAAAGCGCTTAGGTTCTCTTACTTTTTATAGTACAAAATAATGAGTTTCATTATGACCTTTCAATACCCATATGGCATTGTGCCTTCTTCATTTTGCCTCTGTACTAGCCTGCACTGCTGTTCCTCTGTGCTTCTCTGGTATCTGTCATCCTTAGTCCATTTTTTAAAATTGCTCTGTTGTGGCTGGAGGGATGGCTCAGCAGTTAAGACCACTTGCTGCTCTTGCAGAGGGCCGGCACTCACACGGAGATTCACAACTGTTCATATCTCCGGTTCAAGAGATCTAATGCCTCTTCTGAGTCCCCCACGGGCACCTGGCATGCACATAGTACACAGATATACATGCAGAAAAATATTCATACACATAAAAATAAATGAATCTTTAAAACAATGATTCTCTACTAAAATGTATAGATTTTCATGGTCTTGCCATTATCTTCTAAACAGTATAGTATAACAGCTATTTGTGTACTATTTTTATTTTATTATGTATTATAAGTAATATGTAAATGAGTCACAGTATATGGAAGATGGTCATAGATTATATATAGAAATTACACCATTATATCCAAGGGATTTCATGATCTGTGGAAGGTCCTAGAACAAATGCCTTGTGGATATTGATAAATGACACTTATACTGTAATCAATTGAATTAATATTTTAAACAGGTAAATTACATTTATTATACATTAGTTTATCTCAATAAAGCTATCTCTTAAATGTCTTATTAATCCTCTGAGAATTTCATACAACGTATTTTATAGTCTTTCAAATACTCCCAGATTCACTTCCACACCCCTACTAAACCACCTTCCTGTTCCCTCTCTCTCTGTCTCTGTCTCTCTCTTTTTCCCTAAGTTTAAAACCATTGAATCCAACCTGTGCATCCCAACTACTCTTCGGAGTAGGGCTTGCCCTGTAATGTGGTCACCCTACCAGGATCACATCATTAGTCAAGAAAATTGACTCCCTCTCCCGGCAGCTATCAAATGTTGATAGCTCCTTAAGGTGAGGGACTTCATGCCTACCTCCCCCTTCCGTGCTGGCATTTTGTATGGCTTGAGCTCCCCCAGGCCTTATGCATGTCTTTACAACTGCAGTGAGTTCATATATGCAGCTGCTCTGTTCGTGTGTGAAACCCCGTTGGCCTGAAGTCACCCACCACCTCCGGCTCTGACAATCTTGCGAAAAGATCCCTGAGCCTTGGGGGAGGGAACTGATAAATCACATTTGGAGCTGAACACTTCTGGGTCTCTGGCTCTTTGAACATTGACCTGCTGTGCATTTCTGTACTGATAGTCACCTGCAGCAAAAAAAGCCGCACTGATCTGGGACCCCAGGTCGCACCCCACTTCAGTAAAGGCACCCTTTTGAGGAGGTGTGTAAGTCTCTCCTGAGTGCAGAGACTCACAAGCACAGCCGGGTTTGACATTGCCCTCCTCTCCTCTTGACCCTTCCTTCCTGACTGCCTGTGGACAAGCTTCAGCCCAGTCCTGTGGGAACGCAGCATACTTCTGCCTGCTCTGTGGACTTCAGGCTTGCTTAACTAGTTCACGACCCCAAAAGCCAATTCCTTAGAACACAGTAAATATGTTCAGTTTCTTTGGTTGAAATCTGACTTTGAGAGATGGTGTGGCAGAAAAGTTTTTCCTATAAACACTCATTTCAAGAACCTAGGCTGGACATTTGGCTGAGGATTAGTGGGCTGTGGAATCTGCTAAACAGCAAACCCCGCTTACTATGGGAATAGCTGTTGAGTAAGATGTGTTCACTGCAAGGCTGGAAAAGCGACCTTGTGAAGGGTGGAGCAAACTGTGCTGAGTCTGTCCTGAGTGGAAGGGAACCGCTGACTCTCTTCCCAACCATGGGCCTAACTTTATAGGACCAAATTCTAAAAGCCTGGAAAGCCAGGCAGTGGTGGTGTACACCTTTAATTCCAGCACTCAGGAGGCAGAAGCAGGTAGATCTTCATGAGTTTGTAGGCCAGCTTGGTTTACATATCAAATTCCAGGATAGCCACGGCTGATGGGGATATGCCCATTCATTTAGCATTTAGCATGGTTCTGTCCATTCCCACACTCCACCCAAACAATTTTATCAGAGGAGAAAATTTTGAACTTGCAAAACACCCAGAATAATTGCTAGAATCTTGGACTTCTTAGTCTGAAGGTGCTGTGGTTTGGATAAATGCTACCCCCAATGCAGGTTGGAGGCAAGGTCTCCAAGAATGCAATTGGGAAGTGGTGGAGTCCTTAGGAAAAGGTGTGGTCTTGTGGTCCTGATGGACTCTCTCCTCTAAGGCTCCAAACGTCAGGCCCAGCTGGTCAGGAACCAGGACCTAGGCAATTGTGCACCCAAAAGAAATTTGTTCTGTTTCTAAGTTAGTTGCACCAAGTATTTTATTATGGTGATGAGAAGTTTGCAGGGAATCTTGTTTTAAAGAAGGAAAAATCTAACTGTTTGATTTTTTTCCAGTCAAGACTCAGGAGCCATATATCAGTGTGAAAACTACTATCTCAGAGAGACAGAGAAAGCACCCAGCTGATCTTCCTACTCAGCTCATATCCCAGAAGGAAAATGCCAAAAGCCCTTTCTCCTTCTCCATGCTGTCTTAAATTCTCTCAATGTCTCCAGTCCTTTCTGTTTATTCCCTGTCATCTGGTTTCTTACTCCAGCTCATGACCTAGGGTTGACTTTATTTAACTCTTGGATTAAAGGTATGTGTTAGGGCTGAGCCACACTGAACAAGAATTTACAATTCAGTCTCGGGTTTCACAATGGGATCAAATATTCTGCAACAGAATCTAAGTAGATAGGCCCTGGGGCTCATGTGACTGCTAGATTCTAACCAACAAAGGTTAGAAATCATCTGAAATCACCTGATCATCTGCTGATAACTTAGAAATAGAATCTGTATTTTTTTTTCTTAGCCTACTGTACTTTCTAGCACTCCTTACCTCTTCCTTAATATGTTGAGACAAAAAATAGAATGTTAAGCTATTTTTTCTTATTTTACATGTTCCCCCAGTGATCAGGTTTCTGTCATAATTACAGATAAAGAAATATGTGTACTGTGTGTTAAATAATTTTCTCATGGTCACAGTGATTACCAGAGGTAGCACTGGAAATTAAATCTAGTCTCTAATTTTAGTCCAAGGCTGGAATTGTGAGAATATTTTTCCTGTCAAAATGCCAAACTGAACTAAAGAGAAGAGAATAGCATGCTGTGAAGTACAGTTGCCAGGACAGAGTGCCTGGCTCATGTGTTAATTCAACCGCCCATCTCTGGTTCTTTTCCAGCATGGTGTTACAGTATGTTGTGGAATTAAGATTTCCTCTCAAAGAATAGAAGGAAATAAGTAGAATGGGGTGTTACTGCCTAACTCCAGACCTGTGATCTTAATTAACTCTGATGTGTTACTGCCTCACCAGGAATGTAAGATGCAAACATAATTTTGTAGAGGGCAAACTGGAAGCTTTGACAATTTTCCAGGAGCAATTAATTTATACATTATTCATTAAGTAATAGAACCTAGCACTTGCATATTCTAGGTTTCTTTAAATAATCCTCCCTATGGTTTCACTGCAAGAAATTCAGTGATCTGAGAGATAGACATTAGGCTGCTCTGCGGCCTGGAGAGGACATTGGTAATTATTTGGCGGCCTACTGCGTGTTAGCGAGACCACTGCTCTGGATTTCTATGACATTTACAAATTCATTTAGATTTTCTGCAAAATGTTTTTAACCTCACACACCTGTTTTCTGTATTGAGAATTAAGGCACTTGACTGCTCATTCTTCATCAGGTGCTGTTTTAGGCACTAGCGATAGAACTAAGTTCCTGGTCTCACGATGCACAAGGTATAAGACGATAGAGGCAGGGGAGCCCCTCATTTGCTGTTAGGTTAGGCATGCTGCCTGTTGATATGCTTGCATCATAGAAATGAAGAAAAACATGCTCAGGGCTGGACATGTGGTCCAGCAGAAAGAGCACTGGTTGCTCTCCCGGGAGACCGTGTTTGGTTCTCAGCGTCTGCCGCGGGGCTCATAACCATCAGGTTTGTCCACTCTCTCCATCACTATTAAATATAGCCCTTAGCTAGCACAGTAAGATAACTGAAGGAGATCAAGTGGATACAAACTGGAAGGGAAGAAATCAAGGTATTTTTATTTCCAGATTATATGATAGTATACATATGTGAACCCAAAAATTCTACCAGGAAACAGCTACAACTGATAAACAGTTTCAGGAAAGTAGCAGGATACAAAATTAGCACGAAAAAAAAATCACTATCATTCCTATATACAATCGATAAAATAAATCAACATGATTTCAAATCGAAATGATAAAAATAAAACAGCAGCTTTCACAATAGCCTCAAAAATATAAAATATCATGGAGTAACTCCACCAAGCAAATGAAATATTTGTATGATAAAAACTTTAAGACATGGAAGAAAGAAACTGAAGAAATCAGAAGATGGAAAGATATCCTATGCTTATGGATAAGTAGGATTTAAATAGTAAAAAAAAAAAAAAAAAAAAAAAGCCATTTTACCAAAAGCAATCCACAGATTCAGAATTCATCAAAATCCCAACATAATTTTTTATAGATCTTGAAAGGACAATTTCAGCATCACATAGAAACACAAAAAACCCAGCACAGCTAAAACAGTCCTCGATAATAAAAGAACTGTTGACATAAACACCATGCCAATCTCACACTGTACTACAGAGCTATATTAATTAAAACAGCATAGATATCCCTGGGAAAGTGAGATAAAATGTTATTGATAAATAGGGCCAGTGAGGGCTGGGTCAAATGCGGAGGGGAGGGAAGAAGGGGGCAAGAGAGGGAATATGGGAAGGAACAGCTAAAACTAAGGCTCATTTGAGGGGTCATATAGAAACCTAATTTGTTAGTCTTTCTAAAATATATACATGTATGAAGGTGATCTAAGTAAAATCGGCCAATAATGCGGGAGGCAGAACCCTAGCTGTACATATCATGTAATGAAGCTGCCAGTAGCAGTAATGGGTTATATTTAACCAAATTGTTGGCC
Organism: Psammomys obesus; assembly: GCF_907164565.1. NCBI lineage: Eukaryota > Metazoa > Chordata > Mammalia > Rodentia > Muridae > Psammomys > Psammomys obesus. The sequence continues at coordinate 26,098,611 of NW_026590062.1, read as the reverse complement.
AAAGGGGTCCCTTGGAAACCTGCAAAAAACCCAGGCTATTGCCAAGGCTATTGATTCCTCTCCACAAACTGATGCTGATGACAACACCTCCATAAAATAGCTCCCTGAACACAGAGTAGTAGAGATGGTGCCTACTTAGAGTCTTGACCCCTATAGAATAGTAGTACTCTGAACGCTTACCAGAGCCAAAAGGTAATCACCAATCCAGCTACAAACCCTTTGATCTACAATGGTGACCTGCTGGCAAGATGCACTGATGTAACAGTTGCACAGACTTAAGGGAGTAACTAACCAATATCTGATTTGCGTTAAGGTCCACTGCATGAGAAGGGACCCAGTGCTGCGTGGGTGGTCAGGAGCCAGGGACGGTTTACCCTCTGCTGGCAGCGTGAGCCTGGGAGAGAGGGACCGAAAACTGAGGCGGACTGAAGTCTCACGCAATAGCCGACTTTAGTCAGGGCATCAGACAGTTTATACTCTGAGGGTTATGAAAGGTCTCCTGGGTAAATTTCTCATGAGTTCAGGCTGCATACACTCACAAAGACAAGCCGCATGTGGCAAAAACATGCTTTCCATGGAGGCATATGAACTACAACAGCTGAATTAAACTCACTCCTATCCGCTACACCTGGGAGGAGCATGGAAACCTATTCCAAGAACAATTCTGTGTTTTGAAGAAACTGAGGTTATAAGATTCAGGTCTTGTTTTCTTGGAGTTTTCTCATGAGGACTCAGAAATCTCACACAACTCCATTCTTGGACCATGCCCCAACAAGAGACCTAATGGAAAACCAAATACTACCGTTCTGTTAAAGGGACTTGGCAGTAAAGCTGTTCCTAATGACATTCAGCTAAACTCTTAGGTCTGTGCCTTGCTCAGCCATCATCAGAGAAGCTTCCTCCTTCAGCAGACGGGAACAAATATAGAGACCCACAAGCAGACAATGCGCAGAGTGTGAGAGACCTGGAACTCTCAGGAAAATGGCCACCCCAGGGTAAAGTCCACGGCCAAGTGTACTTCTAAGGAAGGTGCGGCCATGTGGTAAGGACAGTGATGTGCACTCGAATGGGCATCTATGCTCCTTTTTCCTGTGCCTTCTCCATCCTGCTGCCTGGAGCAGTGATCTGCCTTGGGTAATGAGAATGAAAGTTGTATCCTAAGAATGTCATCAGGGCCAGGACTCAAGAGCCCCAAGGACAATGGCATGAGCTATGGTCTAATACTGTACCGTCACATTGCAGATTGGTATTTTGCCTTACCTAGACACATCCTTATGACATAGTTAAGATTCTTCTCTGGGATCTCCTGATTTTCCCAGCATTAATGTGCCTTCTGTTGTCACCAGTCAGGTGAATGAGATTGAACATATGCTTCATATGTAGAGGTCTACCTTCCTGGAGTTAGGGCCACTCGAGGTGGCCTCCAGAGTATGAGGAACTGGTTCAGTAGTGTGTTTGCTCATTAGTGGCAATCAGCCAGTGGCCTTCCTGTGTTCCTGGTGACTGGTTCTGCTGACACAAATAATTGGAGAGTTGGTAGAGGCCCCTCCTCCTCAGTAAAGAATGCAGTCCCGAATGCATTCTTTATTTAATTTATTTAATTTATTTATTTATTTATTTATTTATTTATTTATTTATTTAATTTAATGAGAATGTAGTTGGTGGAGAAATGTAGAACCAAGGGAACAGTGAGTGATTTCTCTCAGATTGGACTAACCCTAAAGCAAACATGTGCTCATTTCAGAAAAACGAGCCAGCAAATTTCCAGTAAGATTATTTAATCTCAGTTGCATTGGGTTTTCTGTTTCTAGCACAAAGGCTAGCTCCTGTTAGAGCTTCCAGGGGCTTCAAGATTACCTCAACCTTCAGTAATGCTCATCAGGGTGAGCGCAGTGACACAGGCCTATCGTCCCTGAGGCAGAGGAGCTCCTAAGGCCCCAGTCTTCTTGGGCTCAGGGTCATTCTTTGTTATATAGCAAGTTCAAGGCCAGCCTAGGCTGCATGAGACTGTCTTTAAAAAAATCAAATATGGAGACATTAGCATGATGGCCACACACATGTACTCCCACCCTTCAGGAGACAGACACAGAATGATGGATACAAGCTGGAGGCCAGCCTAGTCTACACAGCAAGTTCCAGGCCAATGAATACCTCACAGTAAGACTTTGTCTCAAAGTATGAAAAAATTAAAACATGGAAGTTACTCTTTCTGTAAATTCATTCTTTTGTGAATTTTCCTTCCTTCTTTCCTTCCTTTCTTCCTAACTTCCTTCCTTCCTTCCTTCCTTTCTTCCTACCTTCCTTCCTTCCTTCTTTCCTTCTTAGTTTATTTTTGTTTTGTTTTGTTGAGGCAGCTTCTTACAATATAGCTTCAGCTAGCTGGGAACTTGCTATGTAAACTAGGCTGGAGTCAAACTAGGAATTAGGATGTTGTGGTGTCTTATGCTGGCTTTACAGATATGAGCCACATGCCAATCTCCTTCCTTTTCTTTTTTATTTCCTGTATATGAGTGTGTATTTATGTGCTCATGTATGTGTGTGTGCTCATGTATATGTGTGTAATAGGCATGTGTACATGTGTGTTTATGTGCTCATGCATGTGTGCATATGTGCTCATGTGTGTGGATGTGTGAGTGTGTGTGCATGTCTGTGAGTGTATGTGTGTTCATGCATGTGTGTGCTCCTGGGTTTGGAGGCCAGAGGCTAACATTAGGTGTTTTCTTCAACTATCTTATTTTTTGGCACAAGGTCTTTGCATGAACCTTGAGCTCACTAATTGCATTCAGCTGGATTGGCCAGCAGCCCCACTGATGCTTTTGCCTTTACCTCCCCAGTGAAAGGACTATAGACATGTACTGCACACCTTTTTTTTTTTAATGTGGGAACTGGGGATCTGAACTCAGGGCCTCATGCTTGCAGTAAGCGAGCTATCTCCCTAGCCTGTCCTCTTATTCCTTTTATTATGTGAAAACTGCCCACAAGATGTGTTACATGTCAAAGGCATGGGAATACTGAATTCCCTTCTTGCATATCTTTTTTGTTATTGTGTAGATGGAGTCTCGTGTACCTCAGGCTGGCTTCAAACAGCTACATGGCTGAGGCTGGCCTTGAACTCCTGCTCCTCCTGCCTCCTTTTACCAACTGGTGGGATTATAGGGTACTATACCACACCCAGATTTCCTATGCTCTTCCATCTCTCTATAATTTTTTTGCCCGTTTCTTGAATGTTGTCTGTAGTGAAGCCCCCAAAAGTGATTTCTCTAAGCTTTAGAAAGATGGGCATATTCAAAGGCTCAGCTTGTCACTATTTTAAATACTTCTCTTTCATTGACAAGTGAAAATATATTTGTGGTGGACAGAATGGGAATCAAAAATATGTATATATTGTAAAATGGCTAAAATGAGGTAGTTAGCATATACTTTATTTCACACACTTTTTTTGGTTGAGCATGAAAACCTATTGTCTTAGTGACTTTCAAGTAGGTCATTCGTTGTTATTAACTGCATCAGATCTCTTGGATTTATTCTTCCCCTGTAACTACAGTCTGTGTCTGTTGACTTCCAGCCCCCTCCAGCCCTCTTCCAGCCCCCTTCAGCCTCCTCCAGCCCTCTTCCAGCCCCCTCCAGCCCCCTCCAGCCCCCTCCA
>NW_026590062.1:26079035-26094955 GCF_907164565.1 Psammomys obesus | reverse complement strand
TCCAGCCCCCTCCAGCCCCCTCCAGCCCCCTCCAGCCCTCTTCCAGCTACCCTCCTAGCCCTCTTCCAGCCCCCTCCAGCTTGGCCTCTGCTGCTCACTGTTCTGCTCTCTGCTTTACTTTGACTTTTCAGATTGCATTCGTAAGTTAAGTTTGTATGTTTTTCTGTGCCTGACTTATTCCGCTTCTTGTTCTTGAGGTCCATGGAGTCACATGGCATGGCTTAGTGCCCAGCTGACTTAATGTACAGCCTTTCCTTGAGAGCTGCTCACTCAGAGCTGAGGTCTCAGAACCTCTTCAGTTCAGGCCCCAGCTCCACAGGTGCCCAATGCCATGTAGATGCACTAACCCATCTTTCCTCCCAAACACCCCTTTGTGTAAGAGTTCCCTGTTCTCACCCAAAACCATTCTCAGTCTCCGTACATGCTCAATTTGAAGACTCGATTTCCCCTTTCAACCATAGTTAGCCCATTACAGGCGATTTATTTTTCTTCTGCAGTGAACTCAAGGACCACTGCCTGACACAGCCCAGAACAATCTGATGTCTAGATGTCTGAATTTATTTTATAGCTTGTCATACTCTCTTCCCTTTGAACCCACCTAGTATGTGGAATTCTAAAATCCAGCCAGGAGTTTTTGAAGACTCCTTTAAAAACCCTTGCTATGGCATGTGTGGCCCTCTACTTGTGTGTGTGTATGTGGGGGGGGGGTGTCTCCCTATGTAGCCCTGTCTGGGCTGGCACTCAATATGTATACCAGTTGGCTTAGAACTCAGATCCACCTGCCTCTGCCTCCTGTGTGCTGGGATTAAAGGCATGTGCCACCATGCCCAGCTCGGTTTGTTTAAAAAAATTTTAAGGTCTTAGCCTGTAGCCCAGGCTTACTTGGAACTTACTGTATCTGTAGCCCAGGCTGGCTTAGAACTTACTCTATCTGTAGCCCAGGATAACTTGGGACTTACTGTATAACCAAGACCAACTTTAAAGTCATGGCAATCTGCCTGCCTCAGCCTCCCCAATGCTGGAACTATAGGTGTGAGCTATGTCTGGCTCCTTTTCTTTCTAACGTCAAAGTGGCATAGTAATTTCTTCTCAAATGCCACATTTCCACACTTTTTGTGCATATCCTTACTGAATGTCCTGGAATTCCTTCTTTCTTCTTATACGTTGTTTAAGCTCATCTCGTCTTCAGTACTAAACTCAAGATGATTGGGGTGTTCCATGCATGCCATCCCTGAATGCCTGCAACAGAAAGGCTGAATTGGGAGGATTGTTGAGTGTCTGAGGCCAGCTTAGGCTTCAGTGTAAGGTCCTATGTCACCCCCACTCCCAAAGCTGAGTGCCAGGTTCTTATTCCTCAAGGAAATTGTCCCCTCTTCTCTCTCTCTCTTGGTTTTCTGAGACGAGGTTTCTCTGTGTAGCCCTGGCTGTCCTGGTACTCATTCTGTATACCATGCTGGCTTTGAACTCACAAAAATCCATCTGCCTTTGCTTCACGAGTGCTGGGATTAAAGGCAATCTCCACCATCCTGCTTTACTTTCTCTCTTTCTCTTCCCAGAATCACATATGCTTTGGGCCAGGTTATCAGAGGTCCTCTTTAGCAAAGTCTCTAGCCATTGCAGGAAGCACTGCCATGGTACCTAACCTGACCTGTGAGATCTGGTGACCCTAGAGATTATAGAACCTGAAGGCATATATAAGTCCTTCCTTCCTTTTCCTGTCTTTTCCTCTTTCTATTTTGATCTCCGGAATTAGAAGTCCTATTCCCATTTGGAAGTAGACTAAATCGGAAGAGCGGTAGTTGACGTAAAAAGAAATTGCTCCTAGGAGTTGGGAAAAGGAGAGATTCATAATAAAGACAATGAATCTAGTACTCAGGGAGAAAGCAGCTACAGTAAGGAATGGGGAGGAAAGGTTGAGCTCTGGCCCCAATGAGAGAATTTGGGAAGTAGACACTGAAAGAAGCAGAGGCATCCTTTATCTCCAGTGGTACAAAAGGCCTTTTTGTACATTTGTCCAGACCGTGGGAACGTGGCCTGCTTGGTAAGGTCCAGTAGTAAGACTTGTTGGTAACAAGTACAGTGTTATCTTCTACTGGAACATAAGCATAATGCAGCAGCCAGTCTCTGTGATAGATGGCCCACTTGCTGAGCTGTGCTGAAGGGTTTAATGGAGACACTGTTTTCGAGAGTGTGAGCCGGGTTAAGGGATCCAGCAAAGGGTGGGGAAAGACCTGGGATTAGCCACAGCTGGAACCTATTGCTACTGTAAACCTGAAGAGACCAGGTAGGGAGCAGTCTTACCTGAGACACAGGAAGCTGGAACTGGGAAGAGGCTCGCCAGCCACAGATGTGGCCAGAGAGTCACACAGCCATGACCAGAGGCACACAGGGTGTAAATCCTTACTTTTCTCCCATATGTGTGTGTGTGTGTTTTTCTTTTTTTTTTGGGGGGGGGGTAATGCTTCTCTTTGGGCTATTTCCCATTGAAAGTCACAGAATAAGGGAGCCAAGGGTCTGACATCCTTGGATATCATCCTTCCAGATAAGAGTGATGGATCAGGGATAAACTCCAAGAGCAGAGATGTGTCTGGGTCATTTTATGTGATGGGAGTTTTATTCTATATTCTGAAACCAGCTAACCAACCTAGCAGCTTTGTCCACATACTGGGCAAAACCTAGTGTCACCACAATTGCTTTGTAGATGATGTGTCTGAATCAGATGGTTGTGGTGCTTTGCTTCCCTTCATAAGCTGTCTCCTACGCTTTTCTATTTGTTTCAATGTGTGTGTGTGTGTGTGTGTGTGTGTGTGTGTGTGTGTGTGTGTGTGATATGTGCAGATGTGCATGTCGTATCACAGGTATGAGGAGGCTAGAGGAGGATTTTGGGTGTCTTCCTCCCAGCATCCCATATGTACAGGATTTATTAGAGTGGCTGGCAGGATGTGGTCTCATTATTCCATCGATGTCTGTCTGTAAACATAAAGTCCAATAATCCAATAGTTGTTGGGTTCACAAGACTAGACATCTCATCTTGTCTTCAGTGCATGCTGGAATCCTCAAGAAGTAGCCTCTAACACCAGTGAAGAAATAAACTTATCAGTCTCTTTTGCCAGCCGTCCTTGTCATTGCCCAGTGGGTCCATGAGTGAAGTTCCCGTGATGGCAGAGATGGAAGCTATAGATGGGCTCAACAACATGGACTTCCACTCACCAAAGCTGACCTGGCTATAGCTGCTGCTGAGTGCCACATCTGCCAACAGCAGACCAACACTGAGCCCCAGATATGGTACCATTCCCTGGGTAAAGCACTCTGGCAGGAACCACTCCTGCCAGGAGACACAACAAACATTCCATTGACCTGGGAGCTCAGACTGTCCCCTGGGCACTTTGGATTTCTGATGCCATTAATCTAACAGGCTAGGAAGGAACAACAGTATTAGGAGGGTGATTGGGGAAACTGGATTGCTTCTCCACAATGGAGGAAAAATAGAATGGGTAGTAGCGGAAGGTAGTTATAAATAAATAAGGCCACGTGACCAGTTACAGAAATGAGAATTATATAACTGACACATGTTTTTGTCATATTGTTAAGAATGTGCTTCTGTGAAGATATTTGTGTTTTCTTTCCTCGATTTCTTTATCATGTGATATAATATCAGCTGAAAGAGGATCAGTGGTTATCATATTTAAGTTTAAGATACTAAAAGAACGTCCTTCAAAGAACATAGTCATCCAATCTAAAATTTATAATGCATTTGTGGTTGTCCATGGGATAGTTATATCATATTAGGCATAATTATGGCCTGGTTATTGTTTTCATTTGGAAATTAAGCATGCCATAAGAAAATATGATTGTGTTTCAGCTTGACAAGGGGTGGATTTGTGATGACCATTCTTTGTTGTCAATTTTACTACACCTAGAATTAACTAAAACCCAAGCAGCTGATACAACTGTAAGAGACTTTTTTAAAATTAAATTATTTGAAGTAGGATGACACACCCTACATCTAGACCTTCTGAGGTGAGATGAACCACCTTAAGTATGGGCCACACCTTCTAGTGGCAGCCTATATAAAAGACACAGAAGAAGAAAACTCTTTGTTTTTGCCTGCTTGCCCTCAATGTTCCGGGCAACTTCATTCCTTCACTGACATTAGAGCCTGAAGACCAGCTGAAACATACAGTTTTGTGGGCTGAACAACTATTGAATTCTTGAATTTTCTGCTGGTTAGACAGTCATTGTTGGACTAGCTGGACCATGACCTGTAAGCCAAGCTAATAAAATCTCTCTTTAAAATATACATGCATTCTACCAGTTCTGTTCCTCCAGAGAACCTTGACTAACACAATGAGGAATTTTTATTCTTACTTTTATAGAGAGTATAAGGGTTTCTGGACTTCAGAATAAAATAATTACAAGAGGAAAGAGCCAATGTTTTACTAGCACTTTACGTTACATCTCCTGAGGTTTGTGACTGACGCCACTTTTCTAACGAAGAGCTGGGTTCAATGCCTCCTAGTACTGTAAAAAACAAACAAGCAAACAACAACACGAGTTTAAAAAAAGAAATAAGAAAAAGCTACATACTAGATACAATTCTGAAAAGGTAAAAGTACAGAAAACAAAAGATCACTGATCATCAGGGACGTGGTAGGGAAGGATGAACAGGTCAAGCAGAAGATGGGCTTTGGGGCAGTGAAGCTACTCTGTGCAATACCACAATGATGCTTGCATATCAGTACACCGTGGACTAAATTTGGAGACTGTATGACACCGAGTGACAGCTCTGATGTAAGCAGTGAACTTTCAGTGAAAGCGCTGTGGGAGTGACAGTTAACCCCTGTAACAGATGCTCCCCTGTGTTGTAAATGGTGGAGGATGCAATGCATGGAGGGAACGTGACCCCTCCCACTTAATTGTGTTGTTAACCTAAGGATTACTTTAAAAATATAGTTTATTATCTTTTAAATCTAAAATTTATAATAAAAGTTGTAAGGATAATATGAAAAACTTAAAAAAAAAATCTCTCAAGCCAGCTTGGCAAGGTAGCACAGATCAACAATTTCAGAGTGAGACCCTGTCTGAAGAGGTTGGGGTAGGATAACATAGCCAAATAAGTGAATAAATAAATAACAAAATCTTACACGGTATTATCTTCAAAACCAGAGGCAATTATCATCAAAACTAATTGGCAAATATTGCTGCTGATCCCGGGGTGCCCTTAGATTTCATCAGGTGCCCCAATTATATACTATCTGGGAAAATTCAGGTCCCCTTCAGGGGAGAAGAAAAGAGGACTAGGGAACTTTAATCAGTTTTAATGGAAGTGCCATTTGATAATGACCTGGGCTTTTCTAGTTCTTTCCTTCGGTTTAAAACCAGGAACTTAAGAAAAGACACAAGCGTTCAAAACAAATTAAGATGTGATTGACAGCATAAGAGTGATTTCGTCTTTAGAAGGTGTGACAAAACACACAAGACTGCTACCAAAACAGAAATCAAAATGCATGGCAGAAATGTAAACTTCAGTATCTCTTTTGAGATTTTGGATGAAAATTCTGATTTTCAAGAGACCATAAAGCTGTGTTCTCAAAAAGCTGAAGAATGGAATGGAAGACTGAATGGACTTATCCCACAGAAAAAGAGACTATAAATGCCAAGGACATATGGAACAAGTTCTAAACGATTTAAAAAAAAAGAGAGAGAGACAAGCGCATGGGTTAAATTGGCCAAAAATGAGATGTTGGACTCAATTGAAGAAAGACTGGAAGAAACCCACACAATGTGAGAATTTTGGAATTGGATGCCTTAATGGAGTGTGAAAAAAAATCAATTGCTACAGCTGAGTTACTTGTGCAAAGGCTTTTGAAGGGGAAAAAAACCCCAACTAAATGTATATAGTGTGTTAACTGATGAGAGGGAAGAAATTAGTAAAGGTGATGAGCATAGTAAATGTTTTCAAGCAGTAACTGTGCTCCCACAATTATTATTTTTCAGTTTGGTGTTTTCTGCTTTACTGATGTGTCTTCTGCTTTCCCCGTGACTTCAGTCTTTACATCCATGCCCCTAAAAGGCGGTAATAAAAGAACAGGGTTGTCGGGGTTCTGAGCCCCCAGGCAATTAGATGGTGACTAGAAACCACAGCAATCATCAGACATGACATAAATTGACAACCAAGAAATCTAAAGCAGAGTGGGACTGGAGGGCGAACATAAGGAAAAGGAGAGAGAAGGAAGAGGCTCAAGCAGCCATGTCTGTCATTACCCATTTTACTACAAGGGGCTAGAGAGAAAGCCTCAAATATCAAGAAATACAGGACATGAAGAAGGGAGACGTTTTAGAGCCTGAAGGAGGTGATGGGGGTCAACTAAGGGGTTCCTCCTCTCTTTTGTAGACTGAAACCTCAGACAGCAGCTTCACATAAGGTAGAGACACTTTGATCACTGTAGGCAATGTGTAGAAGGAAAGGCTAAACCATAGGGAGTCTTCCTGGAATTCCTGGTGTAACTGGCCCATAGAGGCACCATTGCTATGGAACAGAACCGTTGATAAGAAAAAAAGAAAAAGAAAAAAAGGCATCCTTAGCTCAGAGGTCAAGGACTACACTGACCAAATATGAGAGCAGAAGGCACCAGGGACTTCTTCTGCCCAGGTCTCTCATTCCAGCACTGCGAACTTTTCCTACTATCACCAGGACCTGATCTGGTTATTTCTCTTGCCCTCAGAATGGTCCTTTTGAACAGATGGTCCTTTTTATATTAGAATTTCACTCTTCCACAAACAAGGGCCAAAATGAACACTGACAGCCATAAAAGTAAATAAAGACACCACATGATGAGAATTCAGAGCTCCCAGAAAGGGGGAGACCAAAGCTCTAGCAGAATGTTCTTCCAGAATAACTTTAAAGAAATGAGTTCTCTCTCTCTCTCTCTCTCTCTCTCTCTCTCTCACACACACACACACACACACACACACACACACACACACAATTCAGAGGCAATTTACTTAATAAGTACGATACAGACTCTTTCCCAAGCAGACAGAAAGATGAAAACACAAGGATAGAAAGCTATGAAGAACCCCTGCTCAGACGTAGCCCATGGCAGCTCAGCATCCAAGTGGGTTTTCCTAGTAAGGGGAACAGGGACTGTCTCTGACATGAACTCAGTGGCGGGCTCTTTGACCTCCCCTCCCTCCCCTTGAGGGAGGAGCAGATTTGCTGGGCCACCTAGGAAGACATTGCAGCCAGTCCTGATGAGACCTGAGAAACTAGGATCAGATGGAAGGGGAGAAGGACCTCCCCTATCAGTGGACTTAGAGAGGGGCAGGGAGGAGATGAAGGAGGGAGGGTGGGATTGGGAGGGAATGAGGGAGGGGGCCACAGCTGGGATACAAAGTAAATAACCTGTAATTAATATAAAAATAAAAAGTATAAAAATAAATTACTTAATAAAAAAAGAAAGCTATGGAGAGCTGAAACACAAAGCCAAAACCAAAATTTCTTTCAAAGAGACTGAAAAGAATTGGTGAGATATCATTAAAGCCAGTTTATTCCTTATAAAAGAAAGACCCATATCTATTGGTTGAGGTTTACTTAGGGTGGAGAAACCTTGGTAGTTTATGAAGAGAAAATGCATGCATAGGACCCATAAGTTTCTAGCTTTCAAATTGGTCAGAGATTCAAGACTGAGTGCTCAGGAACCAGCCCTCTTATGAACTGTATCTCCAAGGAAGAAGGACTATAACAATCAAGGGTCCAGGGTCCTATATAGATCATATGTGTCCCCCTAGGGTTGTGCTTCCCAAGGCAAAGGATTCTTCATTTATACCAACTCCATCCTAATGCCTGTCTTCTACAGAATCAAAAGACTTTACCGTAGTGATCATCAAGCTGATAAATGCTCAGAATTATATTTCAGTTCTGCTCACCCCCTGAACTGGAGGCCACTGGTTCGAGTGGTCCTTCCCTTACTGTCCTGTCATGGATCTGCTATTACAGAGAAGCAGAAAAGTCCAAGGACGTAATCAGTTACTTCCTCTTCATTGTAGCCTCCTCCTCAAGCACTCCTGTCTCTGGGAGCTAGCACCCAGGATCTGCTAAGTACCAGCTTTGAATTTCCCTTCCCAACTCCAACATGTTAGTTTGAAATGGACCAGGGTGGGAGCATTTACACCACAATACAGGCAAGCGCTGTGTAAATCAAATTGAAGCTTTGATACAGTGCTCCTCCAGCTCTCATTTATGTGTGCTACAGGTCCCTGTCCCCTTGGCAGCAATTCTTCCCTGTTGTTTAGTCACTGCCGTGTGGGCGCCTCCTAAAGCCCCTGAGTCAGTTGGCCAAGGGCAATGTCTCTGCAGTCCGCTTCTCCTCTCCTGGCCCTTTCCCCCCACCAGGCATGTAAAGAACTGCATGAAACTAGAATAGATCGTCTGCTGGGCCCTTTCTCAGCTGGAACTCATTCTGTAGCCATTCACTTTCCTTACTCAGTATTCAACATGGTAGGAAAAGGACTTCTTTATGCTCAATGCTGCTTTTGGCATGGGTCTCTGTTAAAAATTCATTTTAATTTTTAGCACATTTATTCAGTATGTGTGCATGTGTGAGTAAGAGAGTGTGTGAGAGAGAGAGACAGAGAGAGAGATTTTTGAAGTGTTGTTGGTGTTTTCAAGCAAGATGTGGCGTTGAAAGCATCATTATAGCTGCTAAGAAAATGTCAGCAAACTCAGAAACTGCACCAGAAGTTGCTGGCTTTTTTTAAAGAACTAAAGTCTGATTAAAATCCATTCTCTGGGCCATTTTAGCAAGCTATGTGACTAGGTGATTTTAACCAGACAACCCCTCCTTATTGTAGCAGGTGCTGGCTAATTAGGTGTGCAAGAGCTTAACAAGAGGAAGGGCACGTTGACTGGTCTCATGCTAATACTGAAGGCTCCTCCAACTAAATTGCAATCATTAGGAAATTCAGTCTTCTTAAAGACTTCGAAGTAGCACACGAGATCCTGATGGCCTATTTAGAGGACACCAGTTTATGCACTGATAGAAAAAGTTTTCCTCGCTGATTTTTATTCACCTCTGTTATAATTAATTCAATAATATTCTGGAAGCACAAAAAATGAAAAAAAATATTTTACTATTAGGCAACTACCAAGCTTGTTTCCAAGAGGCCAGAGTCTTTCTCCCTATATTTTTTCTATTTAACATATTAAACGAAATAAAAAATATAGTTTTATAAAAATGTATATTTATATTTTAAATAAAAATATATACATCCAATGTATACATTAGGATGTTTTCAATAACAATTTTTAAAGCCCCATAAATTCTTTAATAGTAATAGGATGTATTACGTCATATGACAGGAAGTCTCAAGCATTGGTGAATCAGAGTTTCATAGACGCCATGAGGAGGCAGGTAACTTCCATTCTCCTACTTTGCCATCGTCATTAAGTTTCTTCTGCTAATCACTCTGAGGTCCCCAGATTCCAGACAGGCACTGTTCTAGACACTACTGCCTGGGATATGTGTCCCACAGCAGCAGAGGAACCTATGTCTATGTCTTAAATGCTACCCCTCTATCCCTCCTCTCTGTAGTGGAAGTTTTGGTTTCTTTAAAAACTCAGTTGTGTTATATAAATATGTTTTTTGTTTTAACCCCAAGTGTGGGATATTGGGCTTTAGTTTATCCACAGATGATAATTGCCTCGTGCAGGGCGTAGTCTTTGCCAGCTGCAGATAGTGGAAATCTGGGGACTCTGAGAGGGTATAAATATGAGAGCCCAGAGAGAGAGAGAGAATGTGAAGGCTTCGAGGCGATGGACAGAGGAGGAAGAAGCTGCTGGTTCTTTCTGCTTCTGTGTTTGCCATTTGCTGTTGCTGGACTGCTAGCTAGCCTGATGACTGATATTGGTATTTCCCAGAGAACCCAACAACCCTAAACAGCAGGAATTAAGTAGAAAGAGGTCTACATCCCCTTCCCTTCTAACCTTCTTTCTTTTTTACCATGGCTCAGGGGTTGGAAGGGAGATAGAGGCATTAATCTAAATAATTTTAGAATTATTTTAAACTAAATAAAATAAAGTTTAAAAAATATGCACTACACTGCTCCCACTCAGACTCCTCCTCTCCCCCTCGCATTCTCTTCCCCCAAGCAGGAAAGTGTGTAGTGCATTTTATCCATCTTCTTTAAGGTAAGAAAAACCCTTTCACCTCCACATAGAGGAACATGTCTATTAGGAGACAAGGCCAGAGGATTGCTGGGAATTTGTTGATAGACTGGGCTACATAGTGATACCAGGGCTACATTGCAAAATTCATCTGAACAAAATAAAACAAAAACCCCTTCCTAACAGTACCTCAGCAAATTTCTGTTTGTGTTTTATTGCTACCATTTGAGTCTCAATTCATTGCAGCCAACCATTCACAGGGAGGCTGACCAACACTGTTTAGCTCAGGGCAGGGTTTCTCAAGCTTGGGATTTGGAGTAGTATGACTGTGTATGTGTGTGTGGTGGGGACTGTACTGTGGGATGAGGAATGCTGAGCATTTATTGGCGGCTTCCAGTGTCTCCCCTTAAGTGGTGATAACTGGCCTTGAGAAATGACCACATGTCTTTTGGGAGTGAAGTCAGTCTTCCTGTGGAAGGGAAGCCATTGGCTTAGATTAGTTATTATTTACCGCCCGGTTGCAGATCCACTGCCCCAGAGCCCAGAAAGGCGAGCAGAGGTCACGCGCCTGTAGTCTCCCAATTAATGCCAGTCTATCTAAAGGCTCATGGTTAGTATATATAGTTTTGTGATCAATTGGTGGAGAATATTTAATGACGTATAGTTCGTATCAAAACACCGTTACTTCAGAATGCTCTGCCGCCTGTAGGAGATTCTGGTGTCTCTACCATCAGTGTGTCTTTGCAGTCATTCACGACCTGCCTTCATTCAGGATCTTCATTCTAATGGCCAAGACTCTCTGTCACTTTTACCAGTCATTTATTGGGGATTAGAACTTTGTCCTAGATTCAACTATTTTTGTTTTTTTCAGGCTGAGGACCGAACCCAGAGCCTTGTGCTTCCTAGGCAAGCGCTCTACCACTGAGCTAAATCCCCAGCCCTGTGATTCAACTATTTTTTAATGAGAAAAAAAGTATGAATAGCTTAATTAATTCAACGGCTATGTGTTGGGTACCGGTAAGAAGAGCAGTAAGCTGTACTAAGAAGCACCTCAGTTCTGCAGGTTCGAGAGGTGGAAGTACGTGAAAAATAGATGTGAAGATGAGAGGCAGCTTATGATCCCAAGACTCTTCTGAACTTTCCCCAGACGGCCTCAGCAGTGGCATCTGGGGATGTGTGTTACACAGGAAAACGAGCAGGTTAAACTGCTAGAACTGAGTTAGGAGAGACAGGTTAGCTAAGATGGCAGTGGAAAAACAAGTGAGGACGAGGGCATGTCTGCCAGTGATGGACCACAGTTCTGAGAGAAGCTTGAGGAATCACAGAGTTTGGAGACAACGATGATGACTGTTTCAGCGGTGACTATGTGTGATGAGCTGCTACATTTGGCCTGAACTCTTTTTGTCCTTGGAATGAAGGTGGCTTTAATTCTTTGTGAGCTATAATAATGATCAGAATACACAAGGTTTCATTCTCTCTCTATGGCTGTTTCTTCTAATTTTAAGACAGTGTTGCTATTCTGGTTTTTTGGATGCAACTCTTAGTCCCTTTGCTGCAAGAAGAGCCACTTCTGTGTTTCTACTCCATCAACCTCAGACCCTCAGGGTCCATCCCATCATTGACTTTCTCTTTTCCTTTGGCGCCACTGGCTGAGGCCATCTGGGGAAGTTTCAGAAAGAATCTTGGGATCAAGATTTCTCATCTCTTCATCCATTTTTCAAATACTTTCACCTCCTATAACTGAATGGGTGAAATGCTTCTTAGTACAACTCATTGCTATTCTTATAATAATAAAAAAAATCTTTGAAAGCATCAAAGCCTCAACCTTAGCTTACCCAATAGCTTCTAAGCATCAGAACTTGAGGTTAGTTACATGGTATAATGATGAATAAAACTTAATTGCCCATGTCTTTAGAGCAGTTGTGCGACAGGAAATGATAAATCAAAGTGAGTAAAGTTTGTGTTACGGAAGAACTCCACAGTTTTGTGAAAGGACATACTTTGGGGAGTATGGCTTTGGAAGTCTTGACTCGAGGCTTTAACTGTGTCTTCATGCCTCCATCTGCTACAGAATTTCATGCAAGATTTAGACCAGAGAGACTTGTTCCTATCAAAAGTAACATGAGGGTGGATTCCAACAATAGGATATAGAACTTTCCAATCCCGCCCCTTCATATTTGACTTTTAACTAGAATTTTCAGTTTAAGCACCAATCTTCATTCCTGCCATTCTCACATATTTTTGGTTTTGCTTATTTTGAGACCCTGGCCTTCAATCTCCTGCCTTGATCTCTCTGTCTATTTATTTGTTGAGATAGGTTTTTCACTGTGGCTCAGAATGGTCTGGAATGCAAGATTCTCCTGCTTCAGTCTAGAGTCCTACGGTTACGTGTGTGTGTCCCCTAGCAAGTTCAAGGCCAGCCTGGAGTATATGAGACCCTGTCTCTAAATATATTAATGAACAAAATTGCTTGCCCAGCAGAGTTTAAATAAGTGAAGCATGGCAGAAATCAAGTCATTTTGTTGGAGCCTCTTTCAAGTTGAACAATCTCTATTCACACTTAAAACCTGTCCTCATCCCTTAGCCTGGAAGGTTCCTCCCTGCACCCAGTCAGCCACAACACTAGTTTAGGTGTCGGCTTAAGGACCCCCTAAAAGTAACGAAGCTGTTATGGTTTATGTATATGGGTGGAGCCACGGGTCCGGGGATTTGTCAGAGTGCCTTTGCTGAGCCAGTGCTTCTCTACCTTATTTACGTAAATTAAAAAAATTAGATCTATTCATTTTATTGTATGTAAGTTTTGCTTGCATGTATGCATGCACACTGCATACATGCTTGGTGCCTTCAGAGGTCAGAAGATGTCACTGGATCCCCTGGAACTGGGGGTTATGGATGGTTGCAAACCATTGCACAGATGCTAAGAATCAAACCTGGGTCCCCTGCAGGAGCAACAAGTGCTCTTAACTGCTCAGCCCACTCTCTAGTCCTTAAATATGTTTAATGTGTGTGTGCACACGCACACGTGCGTGTGCCATGATGCGTGTGTGGAGGTCAGAAGACAGCTTGGGGAGCCCGTCCTCCACTTCCCACATACGGGTTCTGGGGATCACACTCAGAGCGTCAGGCTTGACAACAGGTGCCTTTACTTGCTGAGCCATCTCACCGTCTCTTTGGTTCCATTTATTTACTCATTCATTTAAAATACTTTTATTTAATTCACTTGTTTTGTGTGTTTGCGCGCGTGCACACCTACCATAGTACACAGACAGGTCAGAGGACAACTTACGGGAGTCAGTCTTCTCCTACCTTGTGGAACCAAGGAAACGAGCTCGTCATCAGGCTTGGCCGCAAGCACCTTTACCAGCTGAGCCATTTCACTGGTCTGTTCATTCATTCGAGACAGGGCCTCATGTAGCCCAGGTTGGGCTCAAACTTACTGTGTAGGGAGTCTGGCCCTGAATTCCTATTCCTTCTTCTCCCACCTCCCGGGTGGTATGGCTGCAGGTGAGCACCACCATGCTGTTTATACGGTGCCCGGAGGTTGAACCCGGGGCTTCGTGACGAGCGCACACACTCAGTTGACGTCCAATGGCCAGACTGTGACAATGAAGTGTGTAAAACTGTCCTGCCTGGAAAACCCTTACCAGGCAGAGTAATTCTATGCACGCTCTACGCGTTCGTATGTGCCTCCACCTCATTCACCTCTACTTCCTGACTGTGGGTGCCATGTGACCAGCTGCCGCGTTAAGTCCACCATACCCTTCCCTGCTTCAAATTGTAAGCAGCACAAATCCCTTTTTTTTTTTTTAACTAAAAATTCTCTACAGTTACTAATTTTATTTCATATTTTATGAGTGCTTTGCCTGCATCTGGGTCTGTGCATCACATGTGTGCCTGGTTCCTGAGGAGGCCAGAAGAAGGTGCAGAGCCCCTGAAACTGTAGTTACAGAATGTTGTGAGCTGCCATGGGGGTGCTGAGAACCGAACTCAGGTCCTCTGCAAGAGTAGCCAGTGCTCCTAACCACTGGGCCATATCTCTAGCCCCCAAAATAGGCCCTTCATTTCTTGTTTTTGTCAAATGTTTTGATCGCACCAATGGGAAAGTGAGTGATACGGCCCGGTGGTCGTGGTCCGTGCTATGTGGCCCAGAGTAGCCTGAACGGCCAGCAACCTCCTGTCTCAGCCTCCCAAACACAGGGATTACAGGTGTGTATCACCATGCTTGGCTTATTTTTATATTTAAACATTGCTGGGGGGGGGGTATCACATACCATGGCACACATGCAGAGGACAACTTTTGGGAGTCAGTTTTCTCCTTCCACCAAGTGGTCCTGGGGACTGAACTCAGGGTTTCAGGCTTGATGGCAGACACCTTTATCTGCTGCATCTCTATTCTGACATTTTGATACTTAAGACTTCACATACATGCCATGCATATATGTTTCACAAGAGGTTTTTTTCCTCTTGTTTGAGTCAGTTGTGTTGGGTCTCCTGGGCCTGAAATTACAGGTGATTGTGAACTATGATGCAAGGGCTGAGAATCGAGCCTGGTAACTTTGGAAGAGCAGCCAGTGCTCTTACCTGCTGAGCCACCCCTCCAGCCCTCCTTTCTTAAAAGGCTGGATAAAGGATTTGAACCTGGGGTCCACACTCGCTAATGCTTGCTCAATCCTTGAACGTCACCTCCAGAAGGCTCACAGCCACCTGTAATTTCAGATTCAGGGAATCTGACAATTTCTTCTGGTTTCTTCAGGAACCCACACACTTGGCACACAGAGAGAGACCTGGAGGCAGGAGCTGATGCAGAGGCCATAGAGGGTTGCTGCTTACTGGCTTGCTCAGAGTTTCTTATACACCCAGGACCGGGCATGACACCACTCACAATGGTCCGGGCCCTCCCCAACCATCACTAAGAAAATGCTTGAGGTTCCTTCCTCTTGGATGACTTTAGAGTGTGTCAGGTTGACATAAAACCAACCAGCACACTGGAAATGGAAACTATAATTTTAGATTTTTAAAAAGGTCATTTACTGATTCAATGACTTGAATATAAATATTGAAAGCCTGCTTTTTTTTTTTTTTTTTTTTTTTTTTTTTTTTTTTTTAAGACAGGTTGTGAACCAATTGAACAGAGGTCCTTTGGGAAGGCATCCAGTGATCTTCCAGACAGAGCCCAGGGTGATATCAAATTTGCTTTGTCATATTGAGGACCATGAACCTCGGTTCACCTATAACTGCTACCCGAACACTGGGGTTACAGATAGGAAGCAACATTCCCAGTGGGCTTGCTAAGTAGTTCTTTTTACAAATCTGAATTCTGAAATGAAGCCATCAGGTGTGTTGGATATCGAATAGCGTCAAACCTATTAAGGCTTCTGGACCACCTGGGAGCTTAAGGACCTTGTCACCCTGCTCTAAGGTGAGGGTCCTTCCCCTGCGGTCACTCCTCGACCGCTTGGGGGGCTCGGGCTAGGCGCTTCTCCCAGCTCCCAGCTCTCTCCGCGACGCCCGCGGCCGCCGGCAGGGGGCGCCGGCGCACGCACGCTCCGCGGCCCCGCCCCGGGCAACCGTCGATTGGGCCGGCGCGTGATGTCACGCCGGTTTAGCCAAACAAATGGGTTTCGGGGCGAGCGTTGGGCTCCGCCGCCCAGCGCTGAGCTCCCGGTCCGCCTCAGTCGTGGGGAGCGCGTCAGGCCTGCCGCCGCCGCCTCGGGCCGCCGCAGCCCCGGGCCAGGCCCGGGCCGGCCAGAAGCAC
>NW_026590062.1:25973367-26078635 GCF_907164565.1 Psammomys obesus | reverse complement strand
CGAGCCGAGCTAGGCCTCCGCGGACGGGCTGCGCGCGGGCCCGGGTGGGGGGCCGCGGTGGCGGGCCCCCGGCGCAGGTGGACGGCGCGTCCCCTCCACCCTCGCGGGGCCCCGGCGTGCGAGCCCGCGGCGGTGAGGTCACAGTCCCGGGGCTCGGCGTGCCTGTGATGTCAGGGCTCCGCCGAGAGAGACCGTGATGTCACTGCAAGGCCCCGAGTAGCGACCTTGGCGCGCGGAAGGGCCGGGAGGACCCGCGGGGGAGAAAAAGGAAGTTCTGTCCTAGCAGATTGGAACCGAAAATTGTGGCATCTCGGCTTTGCACAGTTTGAATGTAACAATTGTCAGGTGCTCAAACTTCATTTCAGAGAACATAGTTACTACAATTTAAGGACATTTGGTTTAGAAATAGAGAAATCATAGGAGATTTTTTCCCCTTTTTTTTTGGAGGGGGAGGTTGGGGAGGGACGGTGGGGATAGGCACTGTAAGTGCCTTTTAGGAAGCTAAACTCAGTTTGATGGTTGGATGTAGCAGTTTCTGGGGAGGGGCGCGCGGGGCCAGAACTAACCGGAGGGCTGATAATTCAGTTGGCTTTATTTACTTTTTTTTTTCTTTCCCCTTTTGGCCGTAATCTGCTTTTTTGTTATGGCCAAGGCAAGCAGATCTTGAACGAACTTTGTCTTTCAGAGAAGGGGAAGCTTGAATTAATGCAGCATTCTCCTTAGGATTTACTTTATACAGGTGTTCCTTGTCCCCACCCCCACCTCCTTTCATTAGAGATATTTGGTTTTCTGTGATTATGGCTCAGCAGCAAGCCTCCCCCCCTCCCCAAGACTGGTCTGTAACTTAATATAACACGTCTGAAGACCCCTTTTTAGGTCAGGTAACAAAAATTTTGTCGGTAGTGCTCTGGGATGTGATTTTGTGGATGTTTTTTCTGCAGGCTTTCAAGAGATAGCAGAGCTGCATGGAAGCCGCTGTGCTGTGCTGACCTGCTTGGGCTGCTCCAGCGGATAGGCCCCTTCACCCTTTTCTTCCTTCTTGAGTCTGGTTCAGAAAGGTAGGGGACTTAAAACTGAAGCACAATTACAGTGAGGGTTTTCAGCAGGAATCTTCAGTGGGAATTGTCTGTGCTTCTATGTAATAGTGGGGTTCCCCCCAATACTTCTGTTATCCATTTGTTTTTCAAATATTGCATTTGTAAAATGCAAGTATCTTTTCTTTTTTATTGGGGGGGGGGTGGGGAACAGGGTCTGGCTGTAGCTTTGAGTGGCTTAGTACTTGTGGTGCAGCCCAGGGTAGCCTTGAACTCTGAGCAGTTACTGGTCGCTGTGCTGGGATTACTTGTTCATGCTACCACGGCTGGCCCCTCGAAGACTTTTAAAGTCTTTCTGGATTTTGCCTCAGTGTGCAGGTGAAATACCAATTAACACAAGAAATGAAAGCAAAAATGATCTCTGTTAATATTGGATTTGGGTGTGCATGTCCCGAGATTCAAGTCCAGGGTCTCCTGCAGGAGTATTGGCACTGGGCTGCATTCCCGGGCCCTTACTGTTGAATTTGACTGGAAGTTTCCAAGCCAGGACTTTCTCATAAACCTTATGTATTTTATCCTCACCAAACCTTGGTAATTCCGTAGCCATTGTGTGTACCGTTGAGCAGAATTTTTCCTTTAAGGAAATTAGAAATTGCATGGTAACAATGTCCAGTTAAGGCTCTTATGATAAAATTTGAGCCTTTGGAACACCAATGATTGCATTAATGTGAAACTGCTGATATGGGGGATGGGGTCAGTGGGTGATAATCAACCTACTGTTTAAGATGAAAGAATGGTCTTCCGGGGGATTTGTCCAAAAGTTGAACATGATACTAAAGGGACACCTACAAGAGTCCTTGCTAAGCCGTGGTGTCCTTCATGGCCCTGTGTCAGTGGCTCTCCACCTTCCTGATGCTGCGACCCTTTAATACAGTTTATGTTGTGCTGACCCCTACTATAAAATAATTTCATTGGTACTTCCTAACTGTAATACTGCTCCTGTTATGAATCGTAATATAAAATACTGGATACACAGGATAGCTGATACACAACCTCCAAAGGTGTCAGGACCCACAGATTAAGATAATCAAAGTCTTAGTGTGTTCTGATGTTACTAAGAAACCATGGTGGGCATGAAGAAGCCTACTTAATGTGTATCATTGCATAACAAGCCATAACTCGAGGGAACATTTGTGTAATCTTCTGCTTTTAGCAGGTGCTCTTCACCCACACGTTGCAGTTTTGGATCTTGGAAGCAGCTTTTACTTCTTCACGGGTTTTATGGAAATTTGAGATTAAGCTTGTTTTAAGGCATTTGTCATTTATTCGCGCATAGCACTTGAAGGGACTGCAGCGGACATTAGTAGTGGGCATCTTCGATGGGTGAGGCAAGTGTGATGAGTGAGGGTGTGTGCTGGGGTTCTTTAAGACGTGTGTGGTGTCAGTTACATCGCTAACGTGCAGAATTTAAGGTATAAAGGCTTCTACTTTCTTTTCTAAGCTTAGTTTATGCTCACCAGGTTTAATTCCCACAGCAGATTGTAATTCCGGTGGATTTTCCTCCCCTCTTAGTATATGTTGGTAGAACATACTTATCTTGAGAGACTTCATTTAGTGCCACTTTCCCAAATTTGCAGCTGTTTAAAAGCAGACACTTGGGGGAAGCAGCTATGGTGTGATGAATGCCTTCCCTGTTAGGTCATGTGTGACAGGCAAGAGTTCTGCAAGGGTACCGACCGCGTGCAGTCCTGCAGGCAGCACAGAAAAGAGCAGACTGGCACCAATGCAGGGGTTATTTGGAAATGGAGTCCTGTCAGCCCTTTGTCTAATGTATCTTCTCGACTCCAGTTTATGTTTATGGGATTTTGAGCAGAGGATCGAGCCTACCGTATTATCACCCAGGACGGTGTTAATAACTAAAATGTGCATGGTCCTCAGTGTTTATTAAAGTCACTCAGCCTTTCATGTTCAGCTTCATGTCTTAGTTACTACAGGAGACTGGAGAGCACTGGTTCTCTACCTTCCTAATGCTGTGCCCCTTTAATATAGGCCCTCATGTTGTGACCCACAACCGCAGTTATTTTTATTACTAATTCATCGCTGTAGTTGTGACACTGTTAGGAGTCCTAATGTAAATATCTGTTTTCTGATGATCTTAGGTCTTAGGTCTAAGAGTCCTTAGGTCCTGAAGGGGTCATGACCCACCAGGTGAGAACCACTGCTCTAGAGACTCCTGTCATGAGTACTTAGCTTTACAGCCCAGCTTGTTCCACCTTAACCACAATGTAAATCTGTGGCTCCAGCCGGTGCTGGCGTGCCTGTACGCCACTGTCATCCAGAAAACACTTTTAGAACATCTTTGTGCCAGGGACTGAGGCACTTGATGTAATGCCCACTTCACATTCTTATCATTTTTCTTTCTGGTGTGTGTGTGGGTGTGTGTGCGTGTGCGTGTGCGAGCGCGTGCACTCACTCTAGTGCACCGTCCTGTGTGGGGAGATGTGTGGAGACCAGACCTCCATAGCAAGATGTCGCCTTCAGTTTCTTGGCCACTCTGACCTTTGAGGCCGAGTCTTACCTGCTCTGTTAGTGCGCACTCAGGCAGGATGACACTGGATGTGAAGAATAGATAGCAGTGGACATCTAGAGGTAACAGAAGCAGCGAGCCTTGTGAAAGGCTGAGGCCTGCCTGAGCCTGTCGTCTTGTAAGGAGGTCAGAGGCACCCCGAGCTTGGGTGGCATTCATTTCTGTTAGTGAAGAACCTGGGCAAGGTGTTCTGTCTCAGCAGTCGCACTGAGTGAGAGCAGAGAGCAGCACCTAGAAGCAGTGTCTGAAAATGTGGGGCAGGCTTTGGAGTTGGGAGAGGTGGACAGTGGACCAGTTTGGGGAGTGGGCTGCTGGGAAAGGAACTTCAAGGACAGCTGTGGACTCAGGTGGAGGTAAGGAGTGTGTGGGAAACTAGATCAGCGGCAGTCCGATCTTTGAGTGGACAGAACTGGGCAGATTTGTGCTGTGTCCTTGTCGGAAAACCTTCTGGGCAGTAGAGTGAGGCAGATGCCAAGTGCTGATTGCACGTGGCCCCTCCTGACCACTTATAGTAATGTGGGGGTGACAGAAGCAAGTCATACAGAAGGGACAGAGAAGGTAAAGAGTCGAACACAGTTCAGACTGGCCATGTCACAGTGCGAAGCGATACTCTGTGGAGAGCATGCGGGTGTAGTCAGGTGAACTTTGGATTAGTGGAGGTCGCTGGATGCCAGGTGCTGTGCATCAAGACAGTAATCCCTCAGGCATGTGGGATCTCTACATTGGCCCTGCCCATCACAGTCCCCAAATGACTGCAAGGTTCTCAGGTCACAATGGCCACCTCTCCAAGGTCTTAACCTTTGGCTGTGTCTGTGGCTCAGGCTCCTTCAGAGCAGAGTGCCTAAACACGTGTGTGTGTGTGTGTGTGTGTGTGTGTGTGTGTGTGTGTGTGTGTATGAATGAACACATGTGCGGGCTAGGCATTCTGTATTCACCTAGATTTCAAAGTATTTTTTGGACAAATTTGGAGTCCAGACAGAGACTCCACCCTCATCCCCAAGAGGTGGGCCATGATGGAGAACACCGCTACTAGGGCACAGAGCTCAGTGGAGCGTTGGAAGGGGGCTTGCCCCCAAGACCTCTGTGGAGCCTCCAGCTCACACTCCAGCTTGGTGAGGTTTGCAGCATGTGCTGTGTCCCTTCAGAACCATGGGAGTGGCTGCTGCTTGGCTCCTTGGCGGGGGGCCCAGTCCCCAGCATAATTTGTCTGAAAAGCAGGTCATGTCAGAGAGACTGTGGACCTTTAAGGTTTCACATGCTTGTGGGAAATTTTGTACGAAGTGACAGCGTCAAGAAATGACTTATTTTTTAAATTGATTATTTATTTGGTTTTTCTCGAGACAGCGTTTCTCTGTGTAGCCTTGGCTGTCCTGGACTCGTTTCGTAGACCAGGCTGTCCTTGAACTCACAGAGATTGCCTGCATCTGCTTCCCAGCATGCTGAGATTACAGGCGTGCGGCACCGCATCTGGTGACTTATTTATTTTTTAATGCATGTTCTGCTCTTTGGAATTGTGCCTGATTCACCATTGGTTTTTGGACGCATATGAGCTGTTTGGTTTTACAGGCCTGTGCTAGACACAGTTTGCTTCATGATAAGTTACACCTTTGATTTTCATTCAGACCCTTTTAGATAAAAGTCCGGACTTCAGAGTTTTGAGTTGTTGCTGCAGTTGGTTGATATACTTGGGGCTGTTGTTAGAAAGGAGCGCAAACATTTTTATGACCATGGGAGGACTAGAGGTGAAGATTTGTTCCCCCGCCCCCAGATTCTGTGTTGAACCCTAGAAAAATCTTGCAGGAATCCTTGATTCTTCCACCATGTGAGACGATAGTAAGGTGCTGTCTATGGGCCTTCTCTGCTAGTGTAGTTTCCCAGCTTATCATTATCAGACAAAGGATTATCACGTAAGGATTCAGAGAAAAGAACTTTTGTTTTCTTTTTTAAAAGACTGGAAATTTTGGTACAAAGTATCAGTAATAGAAAGGGTTTTTAGGGCCAGAATTTAGTGAGAACTTTTAAAAACAATTTTATTAGTTTCCAATATGTGAGTGTTTTCCTGTTATGTGCCTGTGTATCATGGATGGCCTGTTGCCTGCTGAGGTCAGAAGGGGGTGTTGGAAACCCCAGCACTGGAGCTACAGATGGTTGTGAGCTGCCATGTGGGTGCTGAGAACTGAACCTGTGTCCTCTGGAAGAGCAGCCAGTGCTCTTAAGCACTGGGCCATCTCTCCAGCTCCTGATAATGACATGTTTTGAGGAAAGACCAATGTGAAAAGCAGACTCTTGGTGAAATCCTTTCCCTATCTGTCTCCATAGGTTTTGCTGACTTCATTATTTCTTGTGTTCTCTCCTCCCTTGTTTCTTGCCTGCCTCTGTTTTCTCACCTTTGCTGCCAGTTCTTTCTTTTCCAGATCTGGACTGTCCTGCATTCTTGACCCTCTTAAGGCTTCTTCACTGTAATGTCTGATCATGCTTCTGTTTGTACCCACACACTTTTAACTTGCTAGGTTTCCATCTGCTGAAAAGAGAACCCTTTTGTGTTTGTTTGCTTTGTACTCACTGTTGGGGGTTCAAGGACTTACGGCACTCTCAGTAGTAGTCTTACCACCTGGGATTTAATGAGAAAGGATTTGTAAACACTGGGCTATCTACATAAATTGAGCTTCTAGGAACAAACCCCAGAATTGCAGTGCAGAACCAGCCTGCTAAGCGCCTACTGCCACACAGACCTAGGACGGGTGTTTGAACCAGAGGCTACTGCCGCTATGTTTGGTGGCAGTTTTTTGAGAGAATGTCATGTTATTTCTGTCGTCATGTGAGACCTTTGCTTCCATATGATGCTATGAACAGAGTTTGTCTGCAGTGTACTGTGTGAAGAGCTGAACTTACTCTCTCAGATCATCTTCTGTTTGAAGATAAAGCCTTTTCCAATTTTGTTGCTTCTCAACAAAGCCATGGGTTGGTGACATTAATTTTTAAAATGTTGTAATAGAAAACTCATTCACTGTCTAGCACCACTGAGAAGTCCAAAGATGAGTACACACTGAGTACTTGTGTGTTCCGACCGCATTTTTTGCCTGCTTCCTTTATTGAAGGCTCTCAACTTTCATGCTCTTTGTCCCTTTGTGGTCATAGTGTGTTTCTCACAGTTCAAGTCCCATGTCCTCATGCCACATGCCTCTGCATGAGGACATACAGAGGGAAAGAATTCTGTAGAAGCTGTGGGAAGGGCTCCTAGGCTATTCCATGAATATCTTTTTTTAGTCTCAAGTCTGAGGCCCCTTCCCTTGAGCAGAGCATGACTAACACACTACCTACACGTTGTTCTTGGAGAGGAGGCATTCCTGAGGCCAGGGGCCTCTAGTTGTAGACAGCATGGCTCATTGTGTGACCCTAAGTCCACCTTTTCCTTGCTCCCATTAGACAAGCAGTTCCATTTTAGGGACGTTATCTTTTCCTGCTTAATCGTTGCTACTGTCCTTATCCTCTACTGTGGAGTAAGGCTAGTCTGGTGAATTGAAGAAAGAAAACTATCCTTTGTTTTCTGAGCACGTTACAGTGGGAATAAGTATGTTAGAAGAGTTGGGCTACTTAGGATAGTGCTGTCCAGTAAAAACACAGTGGGAGCCATACATGCAATTTACGGTTGTCTGTGAAAACCTGTGTGTGTGTGGTTTTGGACGAAAATTCCAGAGATAATGATTTCCTCTTCTTTTTCTCACACTCTCTGAGATATGGTATAACCCAAGCTGAGCCAGAGTTGAAAGTCCTCCTGCTCAGCCTTACATCTGGTGATACTACTTTTGAGTATGAACCTACTCTCATTTTTTTGTTGTCATGCTTAAAAATTGTTTTTTATGACCACACTCTCCTCTACTTGGTGTGGGGTTACCTGCAGTAATCCTGGTACTCAGTTTCTTCGCCTTTCCTTTCCTTTTTCAACTAAAATCATTCAAACATGCTGGCACATGCCTATATTCCCAGCATTTGGAAGATGGAGGAAGGCATCCAGAATATAAAGCCAGCCTAAGCTATGTTTAAGGGCAGCCTGGGCTACAGAAGACCCTGTCTCCAAAAAAATATCATACCAAAACCAAACAAACACAGTCATCTATTATAAAAAACCTGTTTCCCTAAAGCCTCCTTGGACTTCTCAGTTCCTTCATACCTTTCCATTTCCTCACACTCCTATTATGTGCACGTTGAATGCTTGGCTTCTTAGTACTTTGGCACTTCAACATATATACAATTGTGTAATTGTTCTCTAATTGTCTCGTGTATATTAGCTTTATTTCCTCTTCTAAATCATAAGCCTCACATCTTATGTGCCCCTAAATTGGAGGCATATAATTGTGAAGATTTAGTTTTTCCTTTAATAAGGATATATAGCTAGTTATTTAAATTTGTATCCTTAAAGTTTTTTTTAAGTTGTTTTGCTGTCTACTCTGTTGACTAACTTTGAGTTATGTTTTTAGAAAACTGAGTTGTTGGAGTTTATGTGTTAATTTGTGTGTGTGTGTGTGTGTGGTGCTGGGGATTAAACCCAGGGTTTCACATGTTCTAGGAGAGTGTGTTTTAAAAATAAAAACAATTCTGTTTATATACTTGCTTATTTGAAATATAAAATATATAATCATGTATATAAAATTAGAAAATATAATGACAGATAATTATTGATTAGCTGGAGTTTAAGATAAAGTCTGTATTTGATGAGGAAATCTCAGTGGACCCATTGGCTTTATTGTTAAAGAACCAGGAGAGGCAGAGAGGACCAGTTTCTGAACTAGGGCAGGGGATCTTATTTCAGGCTCAGGCAGCAGGCTCAGTCTCTGGGTTCTCAGCACCTTCACAGCCCCCACTCACTTTAGTTGTAGAGTGCAGGCTTCTGTCTGTCAGGCTGTCAGGTGAAGAGCTCAATCAGTGTCTGGAAAATAAGTTCAAAGAGGGTCTGAGGACTTGAAGCTTTCTAAGGAATCAGCCCTCCCCCCCAATTTCTTTAACATGATAATGATTGGGTTGATGAAATATAAATATGTTAACATTTTTAATTTGTGGAATTTTAAGACCCATTATTTCCTCAGAAATGTAAACTAGGCATTGATGCTAAGAGCATTAGTTTGTGTTTTGGGTTGTTTGTTTGCTTGCTTGCTTGCTTGCTTGCTTGCTTGCTTGCTTGCTTGCTTGAGACAGTATCTTCCTAGGTAGCCCAGGCTGCCCTACAACTCAAGCTCCTGCCCTGCTGTAGTGCTTGGATTGCAAGCATGCCCACCAGCCTGGCTGGGTTCTGTCACCTTTTCTCAGCCCAGTTTCACAGATTACTATTCTTTGGTAAGTGTAAGTCTTTAAGAATTCTCCAGCTGGAGCCAGGCTGTGGTGGCACAGGTCTTTAATCCCGGTGCTCAGGAGGCAGAGGCAGGTGGATCTCTGTGAGTTTGAGGAGACAGCCTGGTCCACAGAGTGAGTCCAGGACAGCCAAGGCTACATAGAGAAACCCTGTCTCAGGGAAAAAACAAAACAAAACAAAACAAAACAAAACAAAAAAAACCCAGCTCCCATGTTCTGCTGTTGTTTTTCCTCAATACTTAATGTAGAACCCCATTTGCTAAATACATATTGATGGTTATAAATAATCAAAATTAATTGTTAACAGCCAGATACATGATTAACTTTACTAGAGGGCTTACATTTTTGTTCTTGTTAGCTGGTTAATTAAAACTTTTCTTGAAGTTAAGGTGTAACTTGACATTTTAGTTGCATATAAAGTATTGGAACAATATTGTTTCCTTAAAACTTTCAATAGAAGGGCTTAGAACTTAAAAAAAATCTGATGGTCTTAAAACTTAAGTGAAAACTTCTTGTTTTGTTTGTGAATCTAAATCTGAAATTTGAATTATTGAAAATTTCTTGATTTAAAGAATCTGTATTGTGGATGACCACGGTATTTAAACTATTGTCTAAGCTACTAGAAAATCACCTTTGTTCTTACTAGTCACATGACTTTGGGAATCTTTATCTTGCTTGTGTTGCTTGAAATGTATTTATTAGTGTGTGGTTTGTATCTGGGTATGTGGATGCATACAGAGAAGCTAGAGATGGACACCGGGTGTTTTTCTTGATCATTCTTCACCTTATTTATTTTTAAAGAGTTGTTTATTTTATGTGTGTGTGTTGCACATGTGTGCAGTGCCGGTGGAGGCCAGAAGAGGGCACTGGGGCCCAGTTATAGATGATTGTGAGCCCCTTGAAGGGCTGGGAACGGAACCTGGGTCATGTGCCAGAGCAAGTGCTCGTTATTTCTGAGCTTTCTCTCCAGCTTCTTCCCTCTTGCATTCTTAGGTTGAGGCAAGGTCCCTTGGTGAACCTGGAGTTTGCTGACTAGGCCCTCTCAGTGTCCTCTTCCTCTACCCTACCCTGTGATGGGATTACAGGCTTAGTCTGAAATGCCCCGCTTTTTATGGCTGTGTTGGGGATTTGAACTCAGTTGTATTCTGTAGCCCTGGCTGGCCTAGAACTTGAAGTAATCAGTGTAATTGCTCAGTTTTCATTAAGACATTTCTGTTGGTATTAGGTAGTATTGATGTCTTATTCAGAGAATTTTAGCTGGATTCTATTTGCCTGGTATGTTTCTTTCTAAACTGTTACTGCCAGTTGCACTCAGCAAATGTGTGACTGCTTTGAGCCTTAACTTGAGTGTCCCATTATCCTATTGCTGAAATTTTAGGTTATAAGATGACAGTATATTGGAAAATAAAAGTTTGCTGATTATTTCCTATGCCAACATGTACCCCAGAGCACCCACTGTGTACTAAGACTTTGTAAATAGTTGGTGGTTCCTTGTAACTTTCCAATCCTATTAGAAGCAATCTGATGTTTGGTTCTGTTTTGTTTTACAGTATTGGGCATCAAACACAGGGCCTTATGAATGCTAGGTGAACACTGAGCTACAGTTTTAGGCCAAAATGTTTTTCCGGTTAGAAATGATGGGTGATATCTCCTTTTGGGATGAAATGTAGGCATGTTTGGTTTAACAAGACTGACCTCGAACTTCATCCAGATCCTTCTGCCTCAGTGCTAGGATCCCTAGTGCTAGGATTACAGGGGTAGCTTGTACTACCAAAGCTGGCTCAAAAAAATAAAATTTTAGACAATTCTTTTGTTGTTTATGCCATGAAAAAGACATTTTAAAGTAGTGTTAAACTAGATTCCGTGTCCCACACTTGTGTTCCTAATGCTTGAGGGGCTGAAGTGACAGGATCACAAGGAGGTTGAAGACAGCCTGACAGCAAATTTCAGGCCACCTTAGGCCACCTGTCTCAAAAAGTAAAGGGGGGAGGGAGGGCAAAAACTGTTGAAAAGACCATCACCTATGGTCAGTTTAATACATTTCATTTCTTTGATTTATCTCTACGTTTACTCAATCTGCAGGCTTTGCAAACGTTCCTAATTGCAGTTCTTCAGGATCTCTGTTTTTTGCACCCCCGCCCCAAAATCTTTCATGTGGTTTTGTTGGTTAATGGGATGTTTCGCATGCCTGTATATCTGTGCAGCGTGTGCATGCGGTGCCCACAGATAACAGAAGAGGGCATCATATCCGCTGACATTTGAGTTACAGACAGTTGTTAGTTGCTGTGTGGGTGCTAGGATTCGAACCCTGGATCATCTGGAAGAACAGCAGGTATTCTTAACTTCAGCCACCTTTTGGCTTTTTAACTGCATTTGGTTGCTTTTGTTTGTTTGTTTCTATTTTTTTTAACGATTTATTTATTATTTATGCATCATTCTGCCTGTATACCAGATCTCAGTATGGATGGTTATGTGCCACCATGTGTTGGTGAGAATGGAACTCAGGACCTTTGGAAGAAGAGCCATTGTATATCCTCTGAGCCGTCTCTCCAGCTCCCTGTTTATTTCTATTAAGAGCACGTGATGAGAGATTAAAAGATACTTAGTGTAAGCTTAATAGGTTCTGTTTTCTTGTCTTCCCTCACAGGAATTGACTTCTCAGTGCTTTCCATCCTCTTACCCTTTCCAACACTTGAATTCTCTTACATCTGGTATGTATGTGGTGGTTTGAGTAAGAATGGCCCCATAGGCTGGTATGTTTGAATGCAGAGTCATCAGGGAGTGGCACTACTTAAGAGGGCTCAGGACGTGTGTCTTTGTTGGAGGAAGTGTGCCACTGGGGGTGGGGCTTTGAGGTTTCAGAAGCTCAAGCCAAGCCTGTGGGGGGGGCTTTCTTCCTGCTGCCTGTGGATCTGGATTAGAACTGTCAGCTACTTCTCCAGCACCAAGTCTGCCAGTGTGCGCCCTGCCATGACAACAGGCAATGGACCAAACCCCTGAAACTGTAAGCAAGCCCCAATTATAAATGCTTTTTAAAATAAGAGTTGCCACGGTCATGGTGTCTGTTCACAGCAGTAGAACTTGACTAAGACATAATGGCTCTTAGAATAATTCGTCCCATGCAGGATTCTCTAAAACTATGGCTTTTGAAAAAGAAATGTTTTTGACTAGCTCTTGCGCTTAAATGGGTGAGACTGCCAAAGGTGCCTTTTTCTTCCTCTGTCTGTTGGGTGCCTTCTCCCTCTTTAGAAATGGCTGCTGTGTCTCGCCTGTTCTTTTGCCACCTAGTCTGTCCTCCCACCTTTAGAAAGTTTAGCTTTCATTTTCTCCCCACTCACTGTTAAGCTGTGTTTTATCTCCATTTCTTGTTGGCTGGTCCTTGTGTCAGCAGAGCTCCTGTGGGCATGGCCTCTCTGCAGCAGGGGCTGACTGGTTGGCTGGGCCCCGTTGTGTCCTACGGGCTTATTGGAAAGGTTAGCGCCATACCCACAGTGCTGAGTCGTTGTCCTCTGGGCTTGCTGTCAGCGAGGGTCTCTCCTTTGTCCTTGCTCCTGTCACTGCCTGTCCTTTCCTGTAAGAAGAAAGAAATAAATGGGGGGGGGGGGGGGGCTAAAGAGATTGCTCCTTGGTTAATTTTGCTCTTCCAGAAGACCTGGTTCAATTTCAGGCGTCCATACGGTAGGTCACAACCATCTGTAACCCCAGTTCTCAGAGCTTCCAACAGGCATGGCATGCACACACACACACACACACACACACACACACAAAACATTCATACACATAAAATAAAAATAAACCGAATTTAAAAACAAAAAGAAATATGGTACTTTGCTTTTTTTTTTTTTTTTTTTTTTTTTACATTTTTGTCAATCTTTATATCTTGGTATATGAACAAAATGTGAGATAGAAAGCCTGAACAGTGGGTTAAAAACAGACATTTCTGATGCAAGAGTTCAGGAGGCACTTAGGCCTGGTGTAGTGCTGGAATGGTGCTTTTTCCTTTGTTTTTACGTTAAGGGATGATTAACAGAGAAAATGCACACGTGTTGCATGGCTGGCTCAGTGCATTCTCACTTGTCTGCACTCACGGAACCAATGAGAAGAGTCATCTGGTCTGCCCGCCTATCCTTCCCCCACCTTCACTTTTCAGGTTGTGTAGGCTCTTTCTCTTCAAGTGTTGTCCATGTCTTGTGGACAACACGTCCTGTCTGGATCTTCTCGTGAGCCACATTCCAGGCAGTGTGATTCAAGGAGCAAAGGTTATGCTGACTGTTTTTAAGGAAGGTTTCTGGAAGCTGCGCTTTGCAGTAGTCTTGTTAGCTAGAACGTATCGTTGCGGTCACATCAGCATAGAGGAGGCCGGGCAATGCAGGCATCACCATCTCTCCCGGGTACAGACAACCGCAGTGAACCCTGGCTTCCATGCTGTTTGGTGGATGAAATCTGTAGAAGTTGAGCTGCTCGCTAAGATGAGTGTCAGCTGAGAGTACACTGCCTTTTCTTGCTCAGTTTTATATTGCCAGTCCAGTAAGTACAAAAGAAACAATTTGTCCAATAGAATACTTCTACCCTAATGTCCTAATGTCATTGTCTTGAATGCAGACCGTGCATCAAGCTAATGTCATGCTAAGTCAGATGATGCGCACAGCACATTTGCATTGTGCTTAGTTCAGTCCTAACAGGACTGAAAAATAGAAAGGCTCTAACTAACTCATAAATACTCCATAGTGTTCAGAGAGGAAGAGAGAAAGGAATATGTTCCAGGAATCATTACCTTAAATGAAAAGTAAGCTTAGTGTGTCAGTATGCCCACAGTCCCAGCCAAAGGGGGTGAGGGAAGAGGACCACTTGACAGTAGGAGCTGGAGGCCCTCTGTCAGACCTAAAACCTAGCTTAGGGCGTAAGGCTAGTTTAGCTTTATTTTTGTCAATTTTTTTTCTCTCGTGTACATTTTTTTAAATTTCATTTTTTATTCATTTTACATCCTGGTTGTAGCCCCCTCCCTTCTCTCCTCCTGATCCCACCCTCCCTTCCTCTTTTTCCTATTCTCCCTCCCACCCACCCAAAATGTGTAGTCCAGACTGACCTCAAATTCATGATCCTCCTGCCTCTGACTCCTTCAGCAAATCCTACCATCACGCACCACCACAACCGGCCCATGTACCTTTCTTAACCTGCAATCCCATGCATTCACATGCATTCACAGTCTACCTGCTTTAGTATCCCGGGTGTTAGGATTTTTAAGTATTCTCTTGGCC
Source organism: Psammomys obesus (assembly GCF_907164565.1). Classification (NCBI taxonomy): domain Eukaryota; kingdom Metazoa; phylum Chordata; class Mammalia; order Rodentia; family Muridae; genus Psammomys; species Psammomys obesus. The sequence continues at coordinate 26,064,410 of NW_026590062.1, read as the reverse complement.
TGAAGAGGAAAAAACAAAGTAATAAATGTATGTTCTGTTAGGTTTTCTTTTACAGAAATAGGCATGCTTTATTTTTTATATGATTATTTTTATTGTGATTCTCTAAATTTTCTTTTTACTCTTTAGTTCAGATGGGTTCAGATTACACGTTATGTTTTTTTGCTAAAACTCTTTAGTAAAGTATTGAGTTTTTCAAGTGCATTTCTATGCTGGGTGTGGTACGGTATACATATAATTCCAGCACTCAAGTTTCTCTGTGTAGCACTGGCTGTCCTGGAACTGACTCTGTAGACCAGGCTGCCTCAAGCTCACAGATCTACCTGCCTCTGCCTCCCAAGTGCAGGTGCTGGGATTAAAGGCGTGGGCCACCACCACCTGGCGTTTTATTGTTGTTTTTATCACGGTACAGGGGCTGGAGAGATGGCTCATCAGTCAAGATCATTGGGTGCTCTTCCAAAGAAACCTGATTCAATTCCCAGCACCCACATGGGAGCTCACAACTGCCTGTAACTCAATTTTCAGTGGATCCAACACCCTCCCGCAGACATACATATAGGCCAAACACCATTAAATATACATAAAAATAAATAAAAAACTACAAATGGGAACTTTGGGTTGGGTTTAAGGAAGAAATTCCTAGTGTTTTTCTGGCTAATACTATATAGAGTATTATAAGCTATCTTTACTGCCGACATAGGAAATTGGAGAAGTTAATAAAAGGTAATCTGTAGCCCCCACTACTTGAGAGTTGACTCAGGATATAGATTGAGCTCAGGACTGAAGGACCAGCCTAGGTTGTATGATGAGTCTTCAAGACTCATCATAAAATAAGTTCTTCCCACAAGAACAAAAGTATGTGTATATTTTTCTTATACCATGTGCTGAGGGCCTAGCAGATATCTCTTAGCTTTCATGGCATATAGCACCTTGAATTTAGCATACACACTAGTTCTGCTTTTTTCTCTATGAATTTTGGGGAAGTGTTAGGAAAAGGAGTATGTTTCTGTATTAGGTACCTTTGCCTGGCTGTTACGAGACACCTGAGAGAAACCACTTCAAGGAGGAAGTGTTTATTTTGGCTCCTGATTCCAGAAGGATTTCAGTTCATCTTTCCAGCGAAGACAAATAGAGGGCCCTCTTTCTTGGTGGTTGGAGCATGAGGTGTTGGCTTGTTTTCTGTTTTCATTGTGGTAGACCAGTTCCAGGACAAGAGACAGATACAACCTTCAAATGCCTGTCCTCATGAGACCTTCCTCTAGCCAGGCCTCACCTCCTGAAGGGGGTAGGGGATTGCATTGCTTTCACAACAGCTCCACAAGGTGGGAAACAAGTGTCCAAAACAAAAGATAGTAACAGACATTTTAGGTTCCAACTATAGCAACTCAGTAGCAGTGTGCTGACCTTTCTAGGAGGGAAGGAACTTAAATATTACAATGCAGTGATTGTGCTTTTGAATCATCACTAGTTAAAGCAGCATTAATGAGAGCTTGGTACCTATGACCTGAGACAGGGTTGGTTATCAGTATCATTTACTTGTCTGGAGGTCAGTGTTTTTTTTTGTTTTGTTTTGTTTTGTTTTTTTTGGTGTTTTGAGACAGCGTTTCTCTGTGTCGCCTTGGTTGTCCTGTACTCACAGAGATCTGTCCACCTCTGCCTCCTGAGTGCTGTGGATGCTGGGATTACAGGTATGCACCACCACGCCCAGCTTTGGAGGCCAATTTTCTGTGCATTTCTTTTTCTTTTTTTTGAAAACAATGAAACAAATCAAAGAATGGGGAAAAGGGCATTTTTTTTTTCCCCACTAATGGGCTTTGTAGTTAATCTTCAGGGTCTTTCCCGAGATTTAAGGATAGAAAGTGGTGCTGGTCATAAACCCTGCATTGAAAATGGCACAAACCACGATGTTAGGTAGACATGTTAAGCCAATGCATACAGGTTGTTTGCTAGCATGTACTTTTTAGGAAAGACTGGAGATAGAAGAAGCCATGGCAGCATCTGATGTTGTGGGCATTGGTAGCACCCACAATTACCTGTGTCTAGATTGCTATCACTAGATAAGTTAACAACTTTAGATTCTTTTCTCATACGTCACCTCCAGACAGTCTGTGCTGTCTTGTGCATCCTACTTAAATGGCCGCTGATTTTCCTTTGTGCTTCCTAGCTCCCTCGTGCTTCACCTTGCTCAATATTAGTCCATCAAAGGCAAAAGTCATGAGTGTGTGTAACTGTATAACAAGAATGATTTAGTGGAAGAGCAAAGGGAAGGAAGGCAGGGAGTAGATCTGTGACCCGCTTTCTTCTCCTTATCGGTTAGCTCCTTGAGTGCTGAGTGCTGGGGTTAAAGAGTGTGCCCCTGCGCCCAGCCTGAAATGTATTGAGATTTATGTATGTCTGCTGCTTACTGCCCTTCATCCTCTCAGTGTGCTAGTCCTTGAGAGCTTTTGACTGTTTGTCCACCACATTCCAAGTACTTAATAGATGCTCAGAAGATATTTGTCGCATGAGTAAAGGCAGGAAAGAATGTACCATGATGAAGTTAGCAATAAAATAGTTTACATAAAAAGAATTTGAGTTCAAAGTATTTTCATTAATTAAAAAGTAGTTTAGAAATTTCATATAATAAAAATTATTTTGGAGATCACTGTTCTTTAATGAAATCAAGGCAAGCATATGTGTGCTAGCGAGGATTGAATATTCTTTTTTCCTCTCATTTTTGTGTTGCTAAGCATTGAACCTAGGACAGTGTACACTCTGAGCAAGTATTCTACATTAAGCTGTGTCCCCATCAAAGACTGTTCATTCTAGAAGACTTCAGAAAGGTTTAGTTTGCTCACAGTTCTGGAGACCTTCACCAGAGCTAAACCAATTTGAGAACCATGCTTTGAATCTCCAAGATTACAAACCTGAGAATTTAAAGAGACTTCCTCCAAAATGGAGAATGGTTAAACACCTATTTGAATACATTTTGTAGCACTAAAATATGAATATTAAAATATGTAGGAATAAAATATGTCTTTTTCCAGGAGTTAATTACAGGCTAATGATGAGAGTTTAAGTATGAACATTATCATTTTTTTTTCTCAATCCTTAGAACTTAGTCTCTTTGGCTTTATATGACTGGGCTTTGTAGCTGAATGTTGAATGTGCTTACCAGACTTGGGGAGTTTATTATTTTCATCATAGATTATTAATGTATGGGCCAGTGAGAAAGACTCATGTTTACATACTTCTGTGTTCCCTTCTGAGAAACCAAGCTATCATGCCACTTTTAGGCAATTGGGGTATTACCTCCAGTCAGTACGAAGAGATACTTTTCTAATTATTTTTACTAATAAAGAACAAGGCATTTTCCAAGCACATATTGTTCTTTGATTCTGCAGTGTTAAATTGGATGTCAGAGTAGAATATGAAAGGTTTTGTCTTTTGCCTTTGCCTACTGTAACTTTCTTTTGATAGTAATGTAGGATTTGTCACACAAATCTTCATACCTAATCTTTGGAGGAGGAGAGTTCTCCTGTTGATAACAAATAATCTCATGGGTCAAGAACCTGCCTGGGAGTCAGGTGGGGGCAGTGATGGTGGTAGTCAGTAGGCTGTTATTATAAAGTTATTTAATGAGTGCATCAGCCAAGCACGGGAACTCTGCTGGGCGTTAGACACGAAGTCATTAGAGGGAAGACTTCTAGGATTAAGCTAAATCATTAAGCTAAATCGTAGAGAAATAGATGTCCTCATTTAACAAATACACATGTATATTTTAAAATGCAAATTTTTAAAGGCCTCAAAACATGCCTAAAAAGAACATATATATTAAACTTAGGATTCTGGGTAAGAAAATTAAACAAGTGATTTTTCTGCTTTTAAGGCACACAGAGAATAATATTTAGAATTATTGCTTACTTATTGTGACATATGGCTAAAGTTGTTAGTAAATGCCTCAATGCTAATGAAACTGGCTCTAGGTATATGATAATGCTTATAATTTTAGTATTTGCTATGGTGATTTTTCCACCATTAAAAACTAAAAAAAATCTGCCATGCATTTGAGTGCTGTACTTTTTATGTTGTCAACAGTGGACTGTGTTTAATAGTGGGAAGTCCTCTAAGTCACTGGTACCATTATTGTCACTCTCTTCTGTGAAAATATTTATGATAATTGAAGGTGCTAATTAGACATGATCTGAAGTCATTATGAGTGTTCTTTGACTCACCGAAGTCAGTTACAAAACCCCACAGAATATGCAGCTGCAGCTTTCAGTGTCAAGAGAATAGCAGTTTCTTTACTTCAAAGTGGGGGGGGGGGGCGTTGATTAAAATAATTAGTCTTTTGTGTGCTGTGTTCTGTCAGTTATGCTGTTTTTTATTTAGACCATTAAATAGGTCCTAAATATGTAGAGTATTAATTTTAAGTGTCTTATTTTGTTATTCTAAGATGAATTACTTCCAGGCCTGGCAAGATGGCTCACACCTGTGGTCCCAGCACCTGAGAGGAAGAGTCAGGGGATTACTGTGTTTGAGGCTAGCCTGCTACACATGAGCTAGTTAGAGGTTAGTGTGGGGCACAGTGAGTCTGAAAACTCCTAAAACAAAAATTTCCATACACTTCTGTAGAAATTTTTTGTTGTATTTTTGGCAAATGATGAAACTTGATTTGTTTTCACTTTGGTCTTAAGTGTTGTTTTATTCCTATTAAGTCATTGTAAATACCAAATAAGTTGAGTGCCTACCCATTTTTGTTGTAATCATCTTTCCAGGCTGGGGCTGTAAAGTGATTTTTTTTTCCCCCCAAAATGTTTTTTGAAGAGGCTGGGAATGTGGCTCATTAGGTAAAATGTTTGCCTTGCTAGCATGAAGGCCTGCATTTGATCTGGAACTTGGGTTTGTTTGTCTTAAGCAGCTCAGTTGTGGCACTTGTGTGGAATCCCAGTGCTGGGGAGGCAGAGACAGGTGTATCTTTTGAGCTTGCTCGCCTGTCAGCCCCGCCTACTTGAGGGGTTACAGGGCAGTTAAGAGGCCCCATCTGGAGATTAAAAAAAAAAAAAAAAATAGATGGTGACTGTTTCCAAGGTTGCTTGTTGCTTTCACGTACATACACACAGACACACAAGTGTTTTTGAGAGAGATTAGAAGCATGGGTCTGGAGGAGGAAATTAGTGGCAGTCACCAGTAGGCTAGGGAGTTGTTGATTAATTTGGCAGAAATCTAAACGAGGCAAAGTGAAGTTTGTTTAGTGTTAGCAGCTCCTGTTGAATACTAGCTTAGCATTACAACTTTCAGTGTTACTGTATCCCGAGTGCTGGCAGCTCAGCTCCCTGCACAGTGGTGACTCCTCAGCCAGATCCTGGAGCGGTGTCAGTCCTTCTACCATCCACAGCCCCTTCACCACTCAGTTTTCAGTTCTCTCTGGCTCCTTCATCTTCCACAGTCTCAGCTCTTGGTCGTCCTTCATGTCTGTGGTCTCTTTCCTGGCTGCTCTCAGCTCCACTCTAGCTGGTGAGCGTGCTTAGAGCTAACAGGCCCCTGGTGTCATCTGCTCTCCATGCAGCCAGGGCAGCCTACTCTAATTACAGTAAAGATCATGAGTAGTCAATACATCGAGTAAGGTCACCCAACTAAGTCTTATCATGGCCTGTTACACAGCACAGGGAGGCAGTGCACACGAGGGATGTCTCCCGGACCAAACCATTCGAGGGGAAGGCTGATTTCATAGCCAGCTATGCATGTAGTCTTCGGCATGCTAAGCACAACCTTTTTGCATAGTCATACTAGGCTGCACAGGAGTGCTGAGTTTGCCTCTCCTTCCTGTTGAGTCAGGAAGGACTGAAAGCTTTTACAGTGGGTACATGGAGGGGGGGGGGCAAAGTTTTTTAGGCATCTGGCAGCACATTTGGAATAATTGTGGCTGAAGTAGTCTGGAGTCCGTGGCTAATATGGTAGCTGTTGAAAGGGGCTGACAGACTTTCTGAGTGTCTGTGAGATGTTTAGAGTGTCCATTGCTGGCTGTCACAAGGACAGTTCAGTGGATCAACAAAGAAATTATTTAGGCTCAGTGAATGGAGAAAGGTACTTGCCACCAAGCCTGACAACCTGGTCAATCCCCAGGATCCAGGTGCAAGGGGAAAGGAACGAATGGACTACCGGCTTCCGAGTGAATGTGTTCGCACACATGCACACTGACTATTTGGTGGCAATTCTTGGGGCTTCTGTAAAAGAGGCAGAGTTAAAGCTGTGGTTGCTGCTGCCTCTGACGAGATCTTAGAAGTGGCAGTGCCACTGTGTTTAGTTTTTTGTCAACCTGACACAAGCTAGAGTCACCTGGGAAAAGTGAGCATCGTTGAGAAAATGGCTATCAGATTGTCCTGTAGGTAAGCATGTGGGGCATTTTCTTTCTTTAAAAATTGTCTGTGTGTGGATGTTTTGCCTGTATATTATGTCTGTGGACCACTAGGGTGTCTGATGCCTATGCAAGCAAAAGAAGGCATCAGATCCCCTGGAACCAAAACTACAGTCAGTTGTGAGCTGCCATGTGTGTGTTGGGAATTAAACCTGGGTCCTCTGGAAGAACAGCCAGTGCTATTGACCTCAGGGTCGTCTCTCTAGCCTATATAGTTATGTGACCGGTATAAAAAACAATAGCTTAATGCTTTAGCCTTCATATAACTAAGAGAGTGAAGATAGGAAAACCATATAAGAAGATACTTTGCTTCCTAAGAGGTAAAAACAGTAGCCTACGTCAGAACAGGCTTTTTGGCCTGTGCTTCTTAGTGCCCTCATTCCATTTCTATCCACACCAAACGCATTTGAAGTGAAGGTTGCTTTTGAGTTGCAGCACCTGAATATTTTGAAAGTTCTGCTGAAGTTGCTTCTGCAAAGCATCGTTTTGAAAGTTGTTTCTCGCATGTAGCATCCAATGCATCCATTTTAAGTTTACAGAGTATATAAGGAAATACTATATGACCTTTCAACTCCTTGTGCTTTAAAAACAGGTTTATGGCTTCGGGAAAGGAAGCCTTTCTCTGATAGTGCTTTTCAAGTTGTAAAATTTTTGCTGTGTAAAGGAGAAAGGGCACTTCATCTGCAGAAGGCTCAGTTTTCTTCTGATTAGCTAAGTCCAAGATAGTTAAATGTGATCTCCACCCATTTCGTTTGGCTGCAGCCTTTGCTCCCAGGAACAGAACACTGGTTATTCAGAATTGCTGTGTGTGTGTGTGGGTGGGTGGGTGGGTGGGTGGGTGTGCACTCTTTGACACAGCATGAAGGTACCCCAAATAACAACCGCCATTGTCTTTTAAACAGCTTGTACCTTGCAAAGACAAGGTACAAGCGGAGAGCATGGCCGGTCAGAGTTCTCCCAGTGTTTAGTAAGATCTGTTTTGCACTTCTGTTCTTTTCTGACCCTGAACTGACTATATTTTCTGTATAGTGTTCCCTGTCAACTAAAATGTGTTTGTGTCGTCACCCAAACTTTAACATGGGTACACTACATCTAACCATGTTGACTTTTTTTGAAGATGAGGTCTTACTGTATTGCCGAGGCTGGCTTCAGTCTCCCTTTGAATTTTTTTTCACAGTGATAAGCAAAGCAACATGTGTGGAAACTTTGAATGGTCTTGTTTGTGTGAGTTTAATTGTATGTTTAAATACTTAAGCACTTAAATAATTTTGTGTGACTCTTGTCCTGCAAATGTTTATTTCCTTTAACTAGTTTAGAATTTCCCACTTTTTGAGTGGTGCTCGTTTTTGTTTTTTTTGTTTTTGGGGTTTTGTTTGTTTTGTTTTGGGATAGTTTTGCTATAGAGTTCTCTTAGTTACTTTTCGGTTTCTGTGGAGAGATACCAAGACCAAAGCAACTTATAAAAGCATTTAATTGGAGGCTTCCTTACATTTTCAGAGGGGAGGCCATGACTGTTGTGGCAGGAGGCATGGTAGCAGGCAGGTGTGGTGCTAGTAGAGAGCTTAGTTATCCACAGGCAGCAGGCAGAGGGTGACTGGGCCAGTCCTGGGCTTTTGAAACCTCAGTGTCCACCCCAGTAATGCTGCCCCGCCAACATGGCCACCCCTCCTAATCCCATGGTTCTCAACCTTCCTAATGCTGTCCCCTTTAATACAGTTTCTCATGTTGTGGTGTCCCCCCAACCATAAAATTATTTATGTTGCTACTTCATAACTGTAATTTTGCTCTTGTATTAAATCATAACGTGAATATTTTTGGAGATAGAGGTTTGTCATAGGAGTTGCGACCCATGGGTTGAGAACCGCTGTTCTAATCCTTCCAAAAGAGTTCCACCAACTGAGACCTAAGCATTCAAATATATGAGCCTGTAGGAGCCATTCTCATTCAAGCCTACACTCTCCCTAGCCTGGAACTGGCTATGTAGACCATACATGGTCCTGCCTCAGCCTCTAAGTGCTAGGAGTAAGCATGTACCAACACACTAGACTGGTGATTTCCCTTGTCAGTGTGCATCCCTGCTGTGTAATCAAATCAGTGTCTGTGTGTGTGTGGTGGTGTCTTACTGCATTCAGTCTTGTTTGAGACTGGCAGGCCTAGAATCCTTCTTTCTGCCTTAGCCTTCTGAGTCCTGGAGTTACAGGTGTGTGCCACCATGCCCAGCTGTTACTTCCTTTTGAACAAGGAGGTTTGGGGGCTGGAGAGATAGCACTTAAGAGGATGGGCTGCTCTCCCAGGGACCTGGGGTTCCGTTCCTAGGACTCATGTGGTGACTCAGCCCACCTACCTGTAGCTCCAGTACACAGGGGTTTAACACCTCCTTCTGGCCTCGAGAGGCACAAGGCACGCTGTGGAGCACACGTACATGTAAACAAAACACCCACATAATAACAATTGAAAAAACATCAGGCTCTATGGAAAAAGTAGTTGCTGTTTGTGGACTTTAAATTGTGGAGAAAGTCTTTGGTAACATGAGACAATTGTGTCATTTTTTTTATAGTTCTATTTTCTCTTAAAATTTCTGTTAGGAGACAGGGTTTCATTTTGTAGACCAAGCTGGCCTCAAGCCTGTGGTGACACTCTTGCCTTTGCTCAGCTAGGATTACTGACATGTAGAGTGGCACCTGACCCTTTATTGTAGCTAATAAATGATGTGGAAAGGAAATGTAAATATCTACAATGCAGAACTCAGGAAAGCTTCCTTATTGCTTAGAAGGTTACCTCCATGATGCATGCTTACTGGCCCCATTAGGAGAGAGTCCTTCAGGATACCTTTATGTAGCTATTAGCATTTATTGCCATTTTATTAACTGACAAATGGGGATTCCGAGAAAACGGGCATTTTGCTTGGAGTTGCAGGCACATAAAGCAGTTTCTTTATATATTTCTCTTCATCTATCTCACTTCACCAGATTTTCCTCATTTGTTTTGTTCATTGATCTGCTGCTCTGAGGTGAAAGCCAGGGCTTTGCACTTGCTAGGCTAGTACCCTGCTCCTGAGTTGCTAAGTCCCAGCCCCACTATGCCGTTTTAAACCTTTACTCTGACTGGTTTCTGTGGTCAGTTTATCCTTTGAGCAATTGACTGGATGACAAGATAGTGAGTAAATCAGAATTGGATGATATGGTACACTTAAAAAGAAAGACTACTACCTTTGGTTTCTCAGGGAACACACTGTAATAACCCTGGTTTGAGAATGTAGCACAGGGGTATGATGGCACAGGCCTTTAACCCCAGCACTCAGGAGGCAGAGGCAGGTGGATCTCTCTGAGTTTGAGGCCAGCCTGGTCGACAAAGTGAGTTCCAGGACAGCAAAGGCCACACAGAGAAACCAAACTGAAAAAAAGAAAGAGGAAGGGAGAGTGAGTGAGGGAAGGAGGAAGGGAAGAGCAGCACTGTGGCAGTAAGGGATTCTACAGTTTGCATTTCAAATGATGATTAGTTTACAGTCTGGTAGTTATCTTCATTTTATATGTGTGTAGATGTGGAGTTAAGCTAAAACTATTTTTTCTTTTCAGCTTGAAGTGTACTGTTCTTTACACTGCATCATATTTTTTACTAGATTTGAGGATCAGATTTTCAGAAGAATATGATGGTTTACTATAAGACAATAAATATCCACTACTTAGGGCTTGAAATACTTGAGGCAGTGAGTAGCATACATTCTTGCATATTTCACTGGCATAAATGAAGAGATTGTAGGAGATGATCATCAGCACCTCCTTAAGTGTTCTGCACAGATAAACTTTACTGCATTTGTACCGTGTGTATGTGTGTGTGGAAGTGTGCCAGCACACATGTGGAGCGCAGAAGACAACTTTTAGGAGTCACTTCTCTACTTCTACCTGGTCATCAGGTATGCTGGCCTGCTGAGTATGTTCTCACAGCTTGGGGTGGTGTGGGGTACTGGACCTGTATTTAGATGGTGAAAAAGTTACAAAGCAGTACTTGTTTTCACTAATTTTTTTTCTTTTTTTAAATTTTTTTTTAATTTTATTTTTTTCTTATCAGTTACATTTTATTAACTCTGTATCCCACCCGTGTCCCAATCCCTCATTCCCTCCCAGTCCCTCCCTCCCTCATCTACACCGTGCCCCTTTCCAAGTGTTTTCACTAATTTTTAATGAAGTATTTTCTTCCAACTCTTAACAGTTTTGTTAATACCTTTGACATTGTCATCAATAGAAAGTATAATTACATCTCCTTTATTTTTTTCTATTTTTGAGATAGTATAATTGCATTTCTCCCTTTCCTTTCCTCCCTTCAAACCCTGCCATATATCCCTCCTTGCTCTCTTCCAGATTCATGGCCTAATTTTCACTAATTGTTTTCATGCCTATATAGTCCTAAATATAGCATACAGTCTGTGTACTGTTACTCATATTTATAATTTTCAGGGCTGACCATGTGATACTGGATAACCATTTGGTGTGCTCTTCACGGGGGAAGCCCACCTCTCCCACTCCCAGCCTTCCTCAGTTGCCTGTAGTTCTTTGTGTAGGGTTGAGACCTTGTGGGCTCTCCCTGTCCCCATCAAATTTGGCATGTCTATTGCGTCGTTCTTGTTCAGCTCATGTTTGGGCAGTGATGTTGGTGAGACTTAACAGTGTAGCTTCTGATCTTCCTGGAGACACACCTCACAGTAGACATCCTGATCTTCTGGCTTTCCACCTCCTCTTCTGCAGTGTTTGCTGAGCCTCAGGTGTGGGAGTGTTTTGTAGCTATGTCCATGAGCTATATCGTAGAATTGTACTGCACAGCTCTACGCTTTGGTGGTTGTAGTTCCTGTAGTGATCTCCTGTCTGTCATAAAGAGAAGTTTCCTTGATGAGGAATGAAGACTGTACTGGCTTGTGGGTATAAAGACAGGTGTTTAGATTGCTGGTAGGGATTGTCAGTTTAGTGAAGTAGTGGTTGGAGGTTCTCTGATAGCTGTGACTTCACTAGTACCCGATAGCTACTAGTTTCCATGCTTCCCTATTGTTGAGCAGGGTGAGTAACCTGTCATATCCTGCTTGCTGCAGGTTTCTTGTAAATACTTAGGTTGGTCACAAATTAGAAGTTAGGGTAATAAATAAACTGTTATTCGAGCCTGCTACTTAATTTGTTAAAAAGGAAAAACTGGAAGCGGAGGCAGGACGATCTTTGAGTTCCAGGCCAGTCAGGATTACCCTGTCTTGGGGGGTGGGGAACTGGGCTGGATATTAGAGTGCTTGCCTAGTATGCCTGAGTTTCTCCATTGAATTCTACAGTTGATTTTCTTTTGTGGATACCTCTGCACACACTTAGTTTAAAATATGCTGACAGAGGAGGTAAAGACTCTGCCAGAGGACTTTATTGCACTCCTGCATTAAAGATTAAGGATTAAATGGCTCAAGTTGATTCTGGTTTAGTGGTAAATGGATTAGGGCGTTCCCTGTAGCAGAACGAATTTAGGGGTTCTGGAATGATAACCTGCTTATGTCACATTTCTCTAATACTGAGTTTATATAAAAGCAAAAGATGAAAGTAGAGATAAATTTGTGGTTGTGAACTTTTCTTTTGTTTCTTTTTATTGATTTTTTTTTTCATCTCTATTTTGGATATACTCCATGGAAGAATTAGTCTGTAAGTAGCTGTTCCGTTTGATGGGTGTAGGAAAAGACCTCCCGAGGTTATCTGCTGTTGGTTTTCCAGGCTAGGAGGACTAGCTTGCCAAGAACAAAAGTCACCACGTAACACATGAACTGTACAAAATATTTCTGACACAGGAGGTCAGCTGGGAAACTGCTTCACCTTAAAAATATCAGGGCATTTGCTCCTGACTGAGAGGACTGGGAGTGACCGTGACTCAGGGAGTAACTGGTTTTAAGGAAGGAAATAGCAATAAAATCTTAATATTAGTAAAAATATACACGGAGAACTGAAAAGCTTGATTGGAACACAGATGCTGCTGGAGTTGTCAGGTGGTGAGCCATTTTTCCAAGTGTGACAAGTTTATCTTTAGACTGGGTAGGGTAGGATTTGCATTCCCCAAGTTACAATGAGTTTTCAGATCCTTATCAGTCAAGTATTAGGAGTGACTGTTTTTAATAGTGATAATGAGGCAACTATTCCCAGGAGGAGACTTAGTCACTGGCAGGATTTTCAGAGCCCTGAAATAGTTTGGGAAAACTCAGGATGGAAAAGAGCAAAGTGTTTCAAAACAGAACAAAAACTTGAAGCTGTTGTTTTTTGGAATGATGAGATGGGAACTGATAGAGGTGGCAGCCGTCTCTTATCCAGGAAAACCAAACTTCCCTGAAGTGGTGAGCTTATCTAGAAGCCAGAAAAGATCAGTGTTAGTTACTGATCTTAGTGAGTACTGCAGGGCTAACATAGTTTGAATAAGATTAAATTGATAACAGCTGCTAATCTAGAGTTATATTCTTTATATACCTTGGAAAACTTAATTTTACATTAGGAAAAAATATCTGGCTTTGTTTTTTTTTTTTTTTTTTTTTTTTAAAGATTTATTTTATTTATGTGTAAGTGTATGTGTGTGAGTGTATACCGCATGTGCACAGGCACCCAAAGCCAGAGAGGAAGTTTGATTTCCAGGAGGTAGAGTTCCAGGCTGTTGTGAACCACATGACATGGGTGCCAGGAATTGAACTAGGGTCCTGTAGGAGAGAAGCAAGCTCTCTGGGCCACTGAGCCATCTCTCCAGGCCCTGGCTAGCAGCCTTTTGAAAGAAAATTGAAGTAGCATTTCATGCTGTGGGATTACTCTTCAGTGTTAGAGTAGACGTGGGAGTGTTCATGAAGCTGTAAACGACACTACTCTTTACCACCAGGATTTGCGAATTAATAATAGAGACAAGGTATTGGTCATTAGGCCAAAAGAGGATGAGAAATGTTTGTCTATTTTGTTTCAATGCTAAGAGCAAAGGAATCTTGCCGTTGTTAGTTAGGATTTTGAAATTAACATAACCGTGACTGTCTGCCTTCCAGCCCAGCCAGCTGTGAAAGCAGCTTTAAATGCAGAAGCAGCGTTATACCAGGCGGGTTGGACTACAGTCTGCATGTTGTCTCGCTGTCTGTGCTAAGCAAATTTCTCCTTAAATATGATGCCATCCCTATCACTGTTATCCTGTCTGGAAGTAGTGTTCCTATCTGAATTGTGTTTGCAAAACTCAGGCCATGGTAAACATTTCTAGCTGGTAAGAATCAACTTTAAGATGGCTTGGTGGCACATGCCTGTAATTCCAGCACTCAGAGAGGCAGAGGCAGGTGGATCTCTTGAGTTCCAGGCCAGCCTGTTCTACAAAATGAGTCCAGGACAGCCAAGGATACACAGACCCTGTCTCGAAAAACAAGCAAACAATCAGCCTTAAAGCTACTGTACTGATAGGCATAGGGAAAATCTCTTGCTGCACAATTCCAATAACCTGAGTTTGATCCCTGGAATCCGTGGTGGAAGGAGAGAACTGACTCCCAAAAGAAGTCTTCTGACCTCCACATGTGCCTGAATACACACACACACACACACACACTCAGAAACAATAATAAAAATAAAAATGCTCTTAGAAAAGGTCATGTAAAGATGTAAACTGGAAACAAACGGTGTCTCAGTTAAAACAGTGTATTTCATATTTCAGGTTGTATTTACATACTGAAAATGTTACCTTCAGTGTTGGGAATAATAATTATGAAAGATCGAAGTTGGCCGGGTGGTGGTGGCACCACTCAGGAGGCAGAGGCAGGGGGATCTCTGTGAGTTAGAGGCCAGCCTGGTCTATAGAGTGTGTTCCAGAATAGTGAGGACTACACAGAGAAACTATGTAAAACAAACAAACACATTTGAGAATTTACCTAGTTGATCATTTTAACTTCTCACACAGTATTAAGTAGAAATAGTCCCTTCATAGTGCTTTGAATATTGTCTTGAGAGGAATCCAGGGTATTGCCAAATGTATGAATTGTTGAGGTAATGTCCTCTTTTCCTGAGGAGAGTTAGCTATACCATGTGATACAGGAATAAAACAATGAAAAATAACCTAAAGTTACAGATAATTCGGAATACCACACAGAATCAGACAGCTGTCATTTTATTCAAGTAATAATACATTTTGTTGTAGAAACTTGGATGATTATAAGCAAAAGAAAATTTCCTTTAGGGGAAATTGTTAATTATTAATGTGAAACAGTTCTGAGGGTGGGATGAGAGAGGTGGTACAGCTAAGAACATGCCAGCGCATTCAGAGAGTGGGCGTCTGCTTCCCAGCATCCACACAGGTGGTTTAGAGCCACCCGTATCCAGCTCCAGGGGCACCCTCGCTGAAGTGCGCGCACACATACACACACACACTGCCTGTGTTAAAACCGAAAACCTTTTTAAAGATTATGACTTAAGTAGTTGAATTTTATTATAGTCATAGTTTTGTCTTATATTTTTAACCTAAATATTCAATAGCTCTGTAAGAGTTGGTTTGAAGAACAGCATTTTACAAGCAGCAGCGCTTTTTATTCCCAACTTTCCCCTGGAGGCAATACTTTCAGCTTAGTCATTGTTTATTTACATAAATGTCCTTTAATGGGGCCTTACTCTGCAGCCCAAAGACAGCTGAATTTATTTTGTTGCTGTTGATTTTAGAGAGGATTTTTCTTGGGCTCTCTGGAGCTGTCTTCAGTCAAACTGAGGCCACACGGGTTTCTCTTGCCTCCGTCTCCCGAGTGCTGAGACCGCAGACCTGAGCTGGCCAGCTCAGCTCCTTTGTCTGCTGAGGTCTTAGCCCTCCAGTAGTTGAAAGTTTAAATCAAGCAATAATGAGGACATTGGTGCTGAGTATTTGATGAACCATTATAATCTGGGAACTATTCTTAATTATTTTGTTGAGGACTTCTTTTTCTCATTTTGCTCTTAGTTTTCTTTTGAACTTAGGTAACAGGATTTTCTGGACATATCATACAATGTTTTTATCTTTTTCTGTTGAGGATTTAATTTCTTTCTCTCCCTTCCTCCCCAGTCCTGTCCCGTTTCTGGGTTCATGAGGTCCTTGTGCCTCAGCCTCTCTGATAGATCTCCCTCCCATAATCCCTCCCACCTCTCCCTTCCACAGTGGCCTGCTGTGCAGCACAGACTGGCTTTGGACTTTAGATGTTCATCCTGCCTTTCCTCCCAGGTGCTGAGGTCCTCGTCATGCCTTCTGTTTTCCTGTTCTGTCCTATGCTGGAGATGTCTTAACTATTGGTGGGTTCTTGTTTCATACTGGAATTTGGATAGGAAATCTTTGAATACACAACATACCATAGTACAAGCTAAGGTTAGTTCCACTGTTGGATAACCAGCCAGATTGAGTTTGGAAGTTTTTTACTTTTTTTTTTTTTTTCCTGTGATTGGATTCCTCAGAGACTTCCAATTTCCCTCAAAGTGAAGAGCTGACTGTTAGCCTTTTGGGAAGGGTATTGATAGATGGAGCTATGGTTAGCGATGGTGGTTCATATGTAATGATTGAATGGTGGTTTAGCAGTTCAGAGCACCTGAGGACCCAGGTTCAATTCCTGGGATAAAGCTCATCTGGGGTCGGGACATAATCCCAGCCATCTTTCCTGAAAGTTACTCTTTCCTGTTCTATGGATGATTATAGGGAGGAGAACGTAAAGCCGTTCTTTTGTTAAAGGAACTTGAGAGCACCCCTCCTATGCTTTGAGGGAGACAGAAAGACGGGAGAACGTTAGAGACCTTGGTTTTTAGATAGCTTTTTTAGTTTAAGGGTATTCAGCACGTCAACATGCCCAGCCTTGCAGCGATGCATCTCATCACGTCAAACTGCCTGCACTGTGATTGGTGTACTGAAGTCCAGATAACCATCTGTTTTAAGGCTCTCAAAGAGGACCTTCAGTAGCTAGGGAAGGGGTAAGGGAAGTTATGTATATACCTGAAAGAGTGACCAAAAAAAAAAAAAAAAAAGGAAATTGGACCGTATTTCAGAAAAATGTTAGCAATTCCATTTTAGCCCTGCTACTACTTTTATTTTGGTTAGTGTGTGGGGTGTGGGTGTGTTTGCATGTGAGCTCACACGTGTGTTCATATGGAGGTGTCTTGTATCGCTTTGTAGTTAGTGATGGAGACTTTCTCACTGAACGCAGCTCACCAATTCTGGGTAGTCTAGCCGGCCAGCTTGCCCCAGGGGTCTGTATGTTTCTGCCTCCCAAGTGCTGAGATTATAGGCAGCTGCCCATGCCTGCCTGGCCTTTACCTAACTGAGGGCTGGCCATACAAACTCTGGTCTCCATACTTGTCAGGCAAGTGCTTAGTCCACTGAAGCAGCAACCCAGCCTTTGACTTCCTGTTTCTGTGTCTTTTGGGTAATAGTCCCTGATGCTTACCTTACAACTCAACTCAGTGTTCTTCAGCATCGCATCCAGAAATGTCTGGCTGTAATCAGTGTGTGTGTGGTTAGTCTTACCCAGTTATCTGTGATAGAATCCTTTTTTCTTTTTTTTTTTTTTCTCTTTGGTTTTTCAAGACAAGGTTTCTCTGTGTAACAACCCTAGCTGTCCTGGAATTGTAGACCAGGCCGGCCTTGAACTCACAGAGATGTGCCTGCTTCTACCCATGTGCTAGGATTAAAGGAGTACGATACCACATGCAGCTATGATAGAATTCTTGATAAAATAGGTAAATGCTTTTAACTATTAAAGGGATTTCAAAACAGGGCTGACCAATCTCCAGTTGGTTTGTGAGTCAGGAAGAGATTTTACTTATTGTGGGAGGAAATGAAATTTTCATTTCTCTGAAATGTGACTCTTACAGTGGTTGAAACTGAATGACCTGTGCTTGTTTGCATTTGAATGTGTGGAAAGATGAAACAATATCAGATCACATTGCTTGGTCTTCAGGAGAACTTGAACAGTAATGGTTCATTGCTCTAGCTTCTTTATTAATTCCAGTTATCTGTCAGTGGCTGAGTCTAGTGACCCTGATCACTCATCCACTCTGGTAGGCAGTTTATTGTGCCTAACTCTAGTGAGACTTGGCATGTTAAGACTGTCCATGCCTGCCGGATGCGGTGGCACACGCCTATAATCCCAGCACTCAGGGAGGCAGAGGCAGGCAGATATCCATGAGTTCAAGGCCAGCCTGGTCTACAAAGTGAGTCCAGATCAGCCAGGACTACACAGAGAAACCCTGTCTTACCCCCCTTACCCCCCACAAAAAAAGACTGTCAGTGCCCTTCATTTCAGAGGCTATTTTGTAGTCCACTTCTCCATAGTCTCCTGCCTTTTTTTACTGGCAGATATATGACCAATGAAGAAATGTCATAGGAAACAAGGTGTGATAATTTAAGTGGAAACAGCACTTCAGAGACAGTAGCAGGAAGATCATCACAGGTTCAAGAGAAGCTGGACACTCAGCAGCAAACAAATGAACAGAAGGTGGTAGGGAGGAGAGTGTGGCTTCTGGGTCTTTCCTGTGCTGAGTATTGAACCAGGGTCTCATACATGTTTAGCACGTACTTGACTACTGAGTATTTGACACCTATGTTTCACACACATGCTTTAAGTTTTCAAAAGATTTTTGTGGTTCAAGACGATGACTATTGTAACTAACGGGAATAGATTCCTGAAAGCCCCTTTTGACACTGGACTTGGAATTACAAGGACCAGGGTCAAAGTCGGAGGTCAGTGTTGTGAAGAATGATAGTTGTTTTAGTTACTGTTCTATTGCTGTGAGGAGACACCATGACAAAGGTAGCTTAAAAGGCATTTAATTGGGGCCTTGCTTACAGTTTAGGGTGAGTCCTTGATGGTGGGGAGCATGGCAGCAGGCAGGTAGGTATGGTACTGGAGCAGCTGATAAGAGCTCACATCTTTATCTGAAAGAAGGAAGCAGAGAGAGAGGCTGGGCTTGGGGTAGGCTTTTGAAACCCACTTCCAGTGACACGCCTTCCCCAACAAGGCCACACACCCAATTCTTCCCAAACAGTTTTATCAACCAGGAAATCAAGCATTAAAATATATGAGCCTATGGGGATCCATTGTCACTCAAATCACCACAGTGGTCTTTGTAAAGATCTGTGTATGAGAATATCCAGTTGCTAGGTTTTGCTATGAGTCTCTGTTCCTCTTTTCTGTTTTCTCTCACTATCCTCTTTTGCATATAAGACTTTTTTTTGTTCTTCTTTCTCTTAGTTTGTGTGATGAAATCTAGGTCAGACTGTATATGGGCTAATTGCTGTTTTCAGTCCTTGTAATTCCCAGTGATGACCCTCAGACATGCTTCTCTTTTTGGAAAGGATGGCAAGGGGATTGGACAAGGTTTCTTTATGAGCTTTTGCTCGAGACTAACATTCGGTGGTGTCTGGAAGGACCTTCTCTCAAACTTTGCTCATATGAAAAATCACATTGGATGTTAAATAAATTACCGTTAGTGAAAAACTGGGCTTATACTCAGTCATGTGGGTCCTCTGATTATCATTCCTGCCTTCCTCAGAAACTAACCCGCATTTGCCTTGCCATTGTCAACATGCATTTGAAATACAGAATCTAAGGAGGGACCTTTTAAAGCATAGTCAGAGAGAATTACATAGGATTTTTATTTTTGCTGGACTGAGGATTGAGCCTAGAGCTTTGTGCATATCAGGTGAACAATCTTCCATTGAGCAGTTATTGTAGGTTTTTGACAAGCTTATTCAGACCCTGGGCCTTGAGGAAGTGACAGTGGGTACCTGGTTGGCCAGACACTCAACAAGCTCTTCTCTTGGCCTCACGTGGTAACATGGCAGCTCTAGAGTGGTGGGAGAACCAGAGGCTGCAGCCCTGTGCCTTCCACAGAGCACTTCCAGAAGAAATGTACCAGCATGATCCGTTTTCTGCTTATAGTCTCTTGCAGCCTTTCTTTTCTTTTTCTATCCTAATAGGGTCTCTCTGTAGCCCTGGCTTTCCTGGAGCTAAGGCAGGAAGCTTGTGTTTGAATCTAGCATAACATACTGAGACCTTGTCTCTAAAACTCAGAAGCCTATAAAGCTCTAAGGTGATAAAGTTTGTAGTTTTTACTGCACAGTCACAGTTTTGTTAGAACTTGTGTCAAAGCTGGAGTGCTGTTGATATGGCAGATGGTTGTGACAAAGTGGGAACATGTCAACTAAAAAGAAACCAGTGTAGGTTGAATCATAATTAAAAATGTCTCTATGATTCACTAAAATATTTTTCATCTGGGTTAACTTGCTAATGCTGTCATCTATTCATCTTCTGAGAAAAACCAAATATGAAGTGGACAAAGCAGGCTGTCAAGATGGCCCAGCAGGTTAAGGCGCTGCTGTTTCCCGTGATGACCTGAGCGCGATCCCTGCGTCTCCTCCCTCCTGTCGTGACCTCCACATGCCCACCACGGCACATGACATTTTATACAATAAAATAGACAAAGGAAAGTAACCAAGGGTGGCTTTAGAATTTCTCCATTGGTAAATTTTAGAGCAGTTCTACTTTCTGAAGTAAAAGAGTCTTCAGACTGTTGCTCGTAGAAGCTGGGAGACTTTTGCTTTTTCTTCACTGAGTTGTCAGAAACAATTGTCCTTGTCAGGAGTACCTGGTTGTCATATCAGGAGATTATTCCCAGACACCTTACAGCAGGCAGCCTCTCCTTATACGAATGCCCCCCTCTCTTTTCTATCTTTTGTATAACTGCCCAAAGTAGGCACATAGATATTTTTCTTAAGATCACTTAGAGCATTTCTGACTGTTGCTCTGTAGCTCTTTGGGGATTTTCATGCCTGAAATCTTAAGATGCCAGTGAGAACTGGCTTCTTGGTGAGTTGATGGTCCTTTGTCAGAAGGAACAGAGTCTCATACAGAGACTTAGAACAGTACAGGTCTTGTTCATGAGGTGTCCATCTTGATGATCTAATGATCCCCTAAAAGTCTCACCTCCAAATACAATCACGTTGGGAGTTAGGGTTCAGCACAAGGGATACAAACATGACTGTTCATCAGTGCTCTGATTTGTTTTCTTAAGAATTTGTTGAAATAGCATAACAGTATTTCAGCACATTACCTACCCTTTGCTTTCCCTGCTTCCTTATTTAACATTAGTAGATCTTTATTTACAACAAAACCATTGCATTGGGAACCTTTTAGATTTCCTAGTATGTCCTGAGTTTGTGACCAATCTGAAATTCTACAATGCTGAGCTCTGTGATAGAGTAGAGCTTTACCTAACAAAATACAGCCAAACACTTTTGTCTTCTTTGGTCTTCTTACTCTTGTTTCCTGTAAAGCAAGCAATTTAAAATTTTTGTTACTTAAGAGTCAAAGAATACCACCTTATGTTTATAAATATACTCTAAAATTGGCTCTCTTGGTCCTATCTCATTCTTGATAAGAACAAAGCCCCAGAATGCTTTGCATTTTCAGCAAAGTGGCTTGTTACCATGGTAACAAGGAATTAGCTTATTCTGGCTGTGGTAGGGTTCTGTTCTATTGCTTTCAGGAGAATATAAAAAGCAATCCAAATACCATTTTTGTAGACTTGACAGCATGACCTTTTCAGGGCACATGTAAACATCTTTAGCTTACAAATATGGCAGCGCAGCTAAGCTATATTATAAGGGAAGGACAGTCTCCTGATTCCAGCACCTTGTGAGGACTTCACAACAGATCAATGTGGGTTTGTACATGTGCCTGAGGATAACCTTATAACTTCCTGTTAAGTGTCATTACCATCCTCCATCCTTCTTCCAGTCCACCTTGAAGACAGCTAGCTAGCAGAGGTTTAGGAGAATAGAGAATCACATGAGACGAAAGTAAAAGTGGTTTTAATTAGGCCAAGTTGCCCATGTGGCTTTCACAATCTTTCATGTAAAAATGCCATGGTTGAGATTTTGCAGATCTTAGTATGGAGCAAAGCTGTAAAGCTTAGCCATCCGAGGTATCTACCCTGGGTTCTGTAGGAGGAGAAAAATAGTAGAAAAAAATTTCTGGTAGCTAGTAAAATGCAGTTCTTTACTTCACCGTTTAGCTTGTGAATTGAATTAAAGCGTTTGGGGAAACTCAAATCATAATTCATTTTAGGTTAGCTAAGTAAGATCTGTGGCTAGGGGTGATTTAAGAAAGTACTGGGTCTTATGCAGACAGGAACATTTGGGAAGACAGGTTAGGAGCACTCTGCAGATGTTACAAATATTGTGGATAGTTTGATACTTCTACCTAGAATGTTAGACCTAACACCGATGTTGAAGTGTGGCATTGGCCATGCTGGGAATTGAGCTTCAGGCCTCCTGCACAAGTGCTGCCCGGCAGTATTTGTATAGCTGTAAACACACAGGGGCACTGTGCAGAGAGGACACTGTCCACTTAGAAACAGTGGTCTAGTACAGGGATGTGCAGCGCTGTAGCACATGTCAGAAGAGAGGGAGGGTGTGCAGAATGACTACAACAGAAATAAAGGAACAGTCTTTGTGGGAACAGTCCAGAAGTGTTCTGAAAAGACATCATTTGAGCAGAAGCGTGGAAGGAAGAAGAGGAAGAAGGGAAAAGATACAAGTGAATATCTCTGGGAAGCAGCAGGTTTTATAACAGTCAGTGTCAAAGCTATGAGGTAGAATTGTTTGTGCTCATTAATTAAACCAAGTAAGCACAGGAGAGACCGGTAAGCAGAAATGGGGAGGGGGGTGTCTCCCAGAACTTCTGAAGGGGTGTAGTGGGGAAGATGGCTCCCACATGGAGGCTGAGAACCATCCCTGATTGGTTAGCTTCAGGGGGCTTGATGCCTTGTAATGCCTGAGGGCACCGTGTGTGCATGTGGTGTACTGACATGTGCTGGGGAGACACTCATCCACAGAAAAGGAGAAAGGCGGGAGGGCAGTGTCTCTGTTATAGTGCAGAAGGGCTGGCGGGAACATAAGGGAGTTGAAACAACGGTGGCTTATGGGACAGGGTAGCAGCAGTGGACACTGGCAGACAGTGGTTGGATTCTTGTTAAAGTATGAGGACAGACCTAGTAGGATGTGTAAGGAAGGGGAGCCAAGAAAGAGTCAAAGCTTTGGGTATTAACAGATGGAAAAATAATGTTTTGTTTATTAAAATGGGGAAGATTGTAGAATGTGAGTGGAATGTGCAAAGAGAATCAGAATTTTTACTTTGGATATGCTGCTGAGTTTGAGATGCTTATTTGGTAGATATGCATGTGGAGGATTAAAATAGCTAGTGTATGAGCTAGAGAGAAGTTGGGTTGATGACTTGGTGAGGCATATGGATAGCATTGATGAAGTAAAGGAAAGGAGGTCCCAAACTGCTGGAGGTGCTCTGGGCATCTTAAGATCTCAGAGTTCATGCAGACATTATGGTAGGGAGTGTGCTTGACCCATATCTATAATTTTAAAAGGATGTTTAGGGATGTATGCTTGCATACGTTTTGTGTATTTCTATGAGGTTGGGTTCTGCCTCCCAGGTGCTAGCTAGGATTATGTGTGCGTACCATGCCTGGTTTATGTGGTGCTGGAGATCAGCCCAGGGCCTTGCGCATGTTAAGCACATACTCAGTCAGCAAGCTGCATCCAGCCCTTAGCCTGTTCTTAGCCTTAGAGGCACTAAAATTAATTCAATGGGACATTTGTTCCAAAAGTAGATGGGCTGGGAAGACAGTCCTCACCTGATTTTTTGAGATAGGACCTCTCCAGGATTAAATAGGCTGGCCTTCCTGGCTCTGGAATTATGTCTGTGTGGGTGCTGAGATCTGGGCTCAGTTCTTCATTCGTGGTGGCAAGCACTTTGCTGATTGACTGACCATCTCCCAACCCCAAGATCAGGTATCTTTGGGAGAAACATAACTCAGTAAATGAACATCTAAAAAGCTTTAGGGCAGTCAAGAAAACTAGTTCAAATTCACAGCAACATGAGAGCCCGTATGTTAAAGTCTATTCAGTTGTGTCAACTAACATGTAGTGAGGACATGTAATGAGCCAGTCTGATGATCTTGCGCAGGATATTTAATTAGGTTTCTTGATACTTCCTAATCTTTTTCATTTTAAAGGTATAACTTTCTAGGCAATAATAATTGGAGGGAAGAAATTAAAAATACTTTGAGGAGTTACATAATTTTCTGGAATACATTGTAGAAATGTGGTAGAATTGTAAGGATAGAAAAAATTTAAATACACATAAATCTCTTGGGGAGTATTTTTTCCCCAACATAATATTTTTACTAATTATTTGGGAATGTTGTACAATGCACTTTGATTACACTTGCTTCCCATTCCTCCCAGGTCCACTCTCCCACTCTAATGCCCTCCCCTCTCCAGAAAACCCCACCAAGTCCAATTTATGTTGCCCATATACTCACGGATGGGGTGATTTTATAATTGAAAGTCTTTGTGGATGTAAGACTGAGAGGAAATTTACAACGGTGCGGTCTTTCTTAAATTTTAATATAGGTAAGACTTTTGCCGGGCATGGTGACACATGGATGTAATGCCAACACTGAGAAGTGGAGGCGGGAAGGTCAGGTGTTCAAGGTCATCCTTGACTATACATCGATAAGGCCAGTTGGAGGCCAGCCTAGGCTCTGAGATCCTGTCTCAAAACAAATCTCTTAGCTCCTTGAACTTTCTTATTTCTTCTGTTTCAAGTTAGTTTTATATTAGGAAACATGTTAATTTCAGTGGCATTTTCTTTATAGATATCCTTCCTTTCCACATTAAATTAAAAGCTGTTTCTGCTGTTTGCCATATGAGGGTTTTGTTCCTCTTAATTTCTGGTGTTCCTCTCCCTCCCTCTGCCGTCTCCCACATGAGAGCCTGGGGAGGGCACTATGTGTGGCTTAAACTCATGGCTTTCCCCTAACTGTACCAGAAGTTTATAGCTAAGATTTGGTGTGGTGGTACATAGCTGCAATCTGAACACTCTGGAGGTTGAATCAGAGGGATCATGAAAATAGTTTACAGACAAAGCACCATCATATAGCCATGATGTCATTGTTTTTTCCTATCCAAATTTAGTTTCAGGGTTATAAACACTGGAATTCCTCTATACAGTTACTAATATGGATAACTTTAAAATTTAAGATTTTAACACATTTTCTGGGTATGTGTGGGGGGGTGTTCTTTCTGTATTGTGTATTTGGAGGTCTCCTTGTGTTTTTGTAAACTTTTTGACACCTGAGACTTTAGAGGCTATTTGACTGTGAACCATGCCTGCTTCAGTGTTTTGTTTCCTACCCTCCAATTTCTGTCGTTTGTCTGAGTGTCACATTGTCTCCGTGGGCTCTGTGTTAACAGCAGCAGCAGCACCTTTTGTTGTGATCTGGTTGCTGTATATTAGCCTTCTGAAGTCTTTCCACTAAGTCTACGTTTGTGTATGTACATATTCACCGCGCTGCCCTTTCTGCCCACAGCCTTTACACTTTTATGGAATGAGTACTTTTTAAATCGATCTCTCAATTAGAAGGCTCACTGGACAAGGATGGAGTCTTTGGTTACTGCTGTGCTAGCCTCCTAAAGTATGTTTATAACCTAGGCAGGTGCTCAGGAGCCTGAGGGACCAGTTGCTTTGGTAGCTCAAGGATAAGTATGGCTCAGAACTGTTGACATTTGAGGAGGACAAACAGATTATTTGAATGTCCAAAACAGAGGCTGCAACTGTTTTCTACTTGTTAAATGAAATGGAAGAAAATCCCTCACAGTTAAGCACTGCATTTCTAATAGCCTAATCTCCATAGACTCTACCATATGCTTTCCGTTTTAACACAACAGCACTGTTACGGATCTGGAGGAGGTGTGCCTTGGAAGTCATTACCTTTGTGGTTTTATTAAATCTCTTGTTTATATCTGTTAATAGCTTTTCGTTCTCATCATCTTCTGCACTGTATGATTACTGGTCTAAAAGTCATAGATATAAATTTGAGTAATGAATTCCATCCAAAAGAATACATGTATACAATTTTCCTTCCATGTATACAATTTTCTAGTTTTATGATCCTATGTGTGCTTTTCTTGCTTGTTTTTTGTTTGTTTGTTTGTTTGTTTGAGACAGGGCTGCTTCCTGTAGCCCTGGCTGTCCTGGAACTCACTTTGTAGACCAGGCTGGCCTTGAACTCAAAGAGATCCACCTGCCTCTGCCTCCCTGAGTGCTAGGCTCAAAGGTGTGTGTCACGACCACCCTGAGTGTGTGCTTTTATAACAAGCAAGTAAAATACTCTTTTGATACCAGTTGGACTAACGCCGTCTTGAAACTGAGGTTGATACACACAGTCTAAGCGCAAATCCCACACAGGGTTTCATTTTGTCATTTAGACAGCTGCTCTGCTTGAGCGCTTGTTCGCCCCACCCTTCCCTCTCTCCTTCCCTCCTCCTTTACTCCCCTCCCCCTCTCTGTGTCTCTGTCTCCCTCTCTGAGGCATGTAGGTGCCATCGCACCTGTCTAGACTTGGTGTCATAAAGATAACCTGACAACTCTTCTCTCCGCTGTTCTCTGTGAACTGCTGCTGAAAGCTTCCTTTGCACATTGTTTAGCTTTCATTTTACCTTGACAACATTATGGTTCTTAGTACATTGAAACTTGTCTATCTTTAGGTGTTAAAATCTTTACCTAGTGAATTCAAGAACTAAGAACATGATATTTAGTTATCTTAGGGTGTCTAATATTTTTCTTAACTGTACAGTTTCTTCAGGCAAAATGTTACTTTTGCTGTAAGAATTGACTTTTTCCTTTCTTTCTCTTCCTTTCTTTTTCTCTTTCTCTTCTCTTTTTTCTTTCTTTCCTCGTCTCTCTTATTTTTCTTTCTTTCACTCTCTTTCTCTCTCTCTCTTCCTTTCTTTTCTTTCTTGGCAGCATCTCATATGGCCCAGGCTGGCTTTGATTTGCTGTTAGTTGAAGAGGATCTTAAACTCCTGTGCCTTTTTCTGAATGCTGAGATTACAGGCTAATGGCACTCATGATGCCTGGTGAAAGACATGGCTCAGTAGAGTCTGCTTGAGTATAAGCTAGGTCTAGACCTTCCATTCTTCACAGCACTCTAGGAAGTCCAGGTTAGCTTCTTTGCTTCCCAACAAAATTATTTGCTAATCAATGTAAATCTTTCAGATAAAGTTCTTGTCATACTGTCTTATATAAGCTATCCAAAATTGAGAGATAACTGTTGATTCATACATAGTGGGACTAAGTATCAGTTCCTGAAGTGAACATATTGCTAAATGTTTTCATAGTAGGGATTTAGTATAACTAATTATTTACTTTTTTTTTTTTCCTTCAGCTTTCTAAGACAGGGTTTCTCAGTATAACCTTTGCTGTCCTGGACTCTCTGTGTAGACCAGGCTAGCCTCCAACTCAGAGACCTGTCTGCCTCTGCTTCCCAAGTGCCGGGATTAAAAACATGGGCTACAGTGCCTGGCTACTTTTTTTTTTTTTTTTTAAACCTGTTACATTTTTGTTTCAGTGTATCAAGAATGTTGATCTGTGCTATGATGGCTGTGTCTTTGTTGGAATTGTTCTAGCTAGGTTTCTGTTACTATGATAAAAACACTGACGAGGTAACTTGAGGAGGAAAGAGTTTATTTGGTTTATACTTTCAATTCATAGTCCATCACTAAGGGACATCAGGACAAGAACCTGGAGGCAAGAACTGAACTAAAGAAATGGAAGAATACTGCTTACAACCTTGGACCACCTGTCCAAAGATGGTACCACCCCCTCTCCTATTAATTAAAAAAAAAAAATGCTCCACAGGCCAATTCTGATGGGGACAGTTTATCAATTGAGGTCTCTCCTGTCCAGTGGTCTTTAGCTTGTGTAAAGTTGATGAAGACTAACCAGCACAGTGGTCTTGAGCTGGTATTGCTTTGTGAGTGCACATCTCCTTTTTTTGCATAAGAGTTGCAGGTTACAAGCACAGATGTTGAGGGGCAGACAGATTGTGCTAGCATTGGGACCACTAACAGAGTGTGGAGAAAGGATCAGCGTGCAGAGTGGCCCCAGGTAGAAGTGGTTCAGCCCAGAAAAAGAGCCAAATGAGATGTTTGTGCTGCTAAGTTTAGGAGAGGTGGGTGGGGCCATTTCTGCGTTGCTTTCTTACTTTTTCCAATGGCCTGTGATTGACTACCAATCAATGCAAGGAAGTAGCATCCTGTTTTGAATGTGGAAAGGAAAAGGTTGTAACCATGTGTCACAAATTCCAGGAGTTTGTGAGCTATGATTATGGTTGCTTTTTTTCTGTAAAATTGACACAACAGAAGGAGTTTGTAAAGTAGAAACTTTGGATGAGGAAGTTTAATGTCACCAGATTTCCATTTACTGCTGTTCCTGGCTTTTCTTCCCCACATGTGTCTGTGCTGTCTTTCTTTTTCCTGTGGCAAAATACTTGAGAAAAGCAACTTAGCTTGCTCACATCTCCTAAGACCTAGAAAGAGAGACCCAGAAGAGCTCAGTGCTATACCTGGCCATCCTGTCTCCATGTTCCAACATTTAAAAAAATATTTATTTTTATTATGTCATATGTAAGTGTTTTGCCTGCATATGCGTCCACACACCAAACGTGTGCCTGGTCCCAAGTCGGTGGTGAGCTTCCACGTGGGTGCTGGGAATTGGGCCCAGATCCTATGCAACAACAGCAAATACTCTTAACCAGTGTGCAAACTCCCCGGCTCCGTGCCCCTATGTTTTGAAGCTAGTACCCATGTCCAAAAGGTTCCACAACCTCCCACAACAGTGCCACCAACTGGGACCAACTGTTTAAACACAGGAGCCTTCACATTCAGCCATGACAGTCTTCTCTGCTTTGCCAGCAGTGACATTTGATCTTTGCTGCAGCCTCTCTTGTGCTTGTTTTGTTAGTAATAGAAATACTAAAGGCTTCTAGATGTGATCTCTGCATTTTTTCTAATAACTTTGAGTCAGTTAAGTTGGGGTTTTCTGTTGAAGTTGATAATATATTTTTTTATAAAAAAATATGATTGTTATGCAGAAATAACCAGGACATGATAATAGGACACAGCTTAACTATATTTGATAACATAAGCTTTAAAGTACTTTTATTTCTTGACATTCTCTTCCTTTCTAGTTTGGGTGTTTAGGAGTCTGTTTATCAGAAAGTATTTATGCTGATAATGGTCTGGCTTTTTTATTTTTTTAAGAAATCTATGTAGCTATACCTCTAGACAGCTGTGTTTAGCATGGAGAAAAGTCACGGGGGGGTGCTTCTAGTTAAAACTTGGTGCCTTTATACTTTAAAAAACAGAATTTGGGGCTTCTGAAAGTGAGAGGGAAGTTGCTGAATGCCTATATATCTAGTCTGTTCTGTCCCAGAAGCTATTAAAAATATGAAAATTGGGGGAGTTGTCTGTCTAATTTGACAGTATTAAGAACTAAATGACTTTATTGTAAAAGTTGTTTTCACAAAGCTGGTATCCAGAATTTTCTTTGAAATCTGACATTGCATAGGAATATTTGAAGTAACTAGAATGCCAAAAAAAAAGCTACTATTTTAGCCAAATGTCTTTGCTTTGCAGGAACATAACCAGGATTGAATGATTATGCCCCCTAGTCAGCATTCTGTATTTCTTTGCCTTGTTCACCTCTCACCTGTGGTGAGGGGCTTGGGAGGAGGCACAAGATGAGGAAGTAATAGGAGTTGCTTAATTTCCTCAGTTTCCTAGGCTGCATATGTATGGATTAATTGGATCCTTATGATGTCCCACTTAAGAGATCTCTGTCTATTGGCTGGTTTAAGTCCTTACATTTGCCATTGATTCCATTCTACTTAATGCTTACCATGTATAAGCCATTGTGGTGCATACTGTGAAGAACACAGAAAAGAATTAAGACTATCCTACTGTCATATAAAGTAATTACCCATAGGGAAAGCACAGGTCTGGCAATTTAAAGAAGACATATAGTGTCAGCTCAGTATGTTGGTGGGTTGAGGACAGGACAGTGACTTTGACCTGGAAAGGAAGGGGAGTAAAGGCAGTAGTCCATATTTTTTCAATTACAGACTCTGCAGAATTCTAAAGAACACATAGAAGTGACTCTAAAGAACACATAGAAGTGACTCTGAGGCACCAGGCATGCTCTCTTACACCGCTGGTCTCAGTACTTAGTAAGGAGAGGCAGACTTCAAGGCTAGCCTGGTTTACATAGCAAGCTCCAGGCCATCTAGGCTACATAGTTAATACTGTTGCCTTTAAAAAAAAAAAAAAAAAAAAAAAAGTTCCAGGTAAACATTGGGGCTTCTAATTAGAGGCAACCTGCTTTAGAGCTTCTCCCTGTAGTTCACATTAGTGATGGCCTGTTTCTGACCCTTTCACCTGTATCTAACATCTTTATCATTGAAACTAAAAGCATTATCCAAATGGCCTACCAGACACAAGTCTTGCCTCAGTCTCCCAAGTGCTGGGATTACAAGATATAAAGCCACCACATTTGGCTTGCTAAATTACCCAGCTAGACCTTCAACTACTCCTAATATGCCTACATTATCACCTCTTCCCAGTAGCCACTGTTCTGTTACTGTGAGGAGACGCTGTGACCAAGGCCACTTAGAAAAAGAAGCATTCGATCGGGGGACTTGCTTAAATTTCAGAGGGTTAGTCCGTGGTCATGATGCTGGGGATGGTGGCAGCAAGGAGGTCTGGCACCGCCTGGAGAAGTTGCTACTGCCGCACACAGCTATCCACAAGTTGCCAGCAGAAAGCAGGGGACACTGGGTGGCCTGGCATGGGCTTTTGACATCTCAAAGCCCAGCCCAGTGACACAGGTCCTCTAACAAGGCCACGCCTGGTTATCTTCCCCAAACAGTTCCACTAACTGGGGACCAGGCATTCAAGCATGAACCTATGGGGGTCATTCTCATTCAAACCAACGCACCGGGATTGCAAGTCTGCACCCCCAGACCCAGCTAAGAGCAATTTTCTATTAAAAATGAGCTTTCAGTTACTTTGATCTGTGGCTTATATTTCTTCTTAGAGAGTGGAAAAATAGGATTAGAGGAAAACAATCAAATGCATTGTGCTCACTGATAGGAATCTGTAACTTGGTGATTATTGCATAACTCATATGACGTTTGTTAACTGTGACTATTGGTTTTACTATTTTAAATTTATTTGTATGAATGCTTTGCCTGCTTGTGTATGTCTGTACACCCCATGCATGCCCCACTGGAGGAGGCTAGAAGACAGGGTGTCAGATTTCTCTGGGACTGGAGTTACAGACAGTAGCAAGCACCCATGTGGTTCTGGGTATCAAAAGTGGGCCCTTTGGAAGAGCAGCCAGTGTTCTTAGCTGCTGAGCCCCCAATTTTAATTGATAAGTTCCACATTTGTGAAATGAGAATATTAAGTGTATCTAGCTAAGTGGTCAATGTTTAATAAATATTAGTAACTAAGTCACCATGATAGTTACATAGTAATGTCTTTTCTCCCACCCCCCCCACTTTAGTGAATGTGGCCAGTCATGATTTTTGCTATAGAAAGATAATTAAAAGATAGTTTACAAGATATTTACAAAAATAGCAGGGTTTTTTTTGTTTATTTAAATCTTTACATATACCTTCCATTAAAGTTGGTAAAATTTAAGAGTACTTAAATAAGTTAGATTCAGGTACTAAATAAGCTGTTTTGTTTATATTATATAGACTGAGGGATTGAAAGGC
This sequence comes from Psammomys obesus, assembly GCF_907164565.1. NCBI lineage: Eukaryota > Metazoa > Chordata > Mammalia > Rodentia > Muridae > Psammomys > Psammomys obesus. The sequence goes on along the minus strand of NW_026590062.1, from coordinate 26,033,360 downwards.
GTATAGGGCCAGCAAAATGGCTCATAAGAGTTGTTGCCACCAAGGCTGGACAACTTGCATTTAAGGTACAGATCGCACATGGTAGGAGAGAATGGATCCCTGCAAGCTGTCCTCTGACCACTACACAGGTGCTGTGGCACGCACGCCCCTCCCTCCATGCATGAGTGCACTTACAGGAGCTAATTGATTGAACCAGCTTCGCTGATTTATGCCTGTAATTCTCTTGAGAGACTTTCAGGTTCAAGGCCAGCCTGGACTGCAGAAGTGTGGGGTCTTTTCTCAAAACATCACATCCTAAACAGGAGGAGAAGAAAAGAAAGAATTTGGTTGGCATTTAGCATCGTCACCTTTAGTCCTGTTCTTTTGTATTACTTGATTTCCTCATGTGTCTCCTTTTTCTTTTAAATTGTTTCCTGATTTATTTCCTGTTCAGTTTTCAGTAATGGGTGTGGAGTGGAGTAAGAACACATGCCCGTTGTCTGAACCAGGAAGAAGTAAGTGAGCACTTTGGTGCAGAGTGACCTCACCCACCAAACCTCCCTCCAGTCAGCCAGCCATTAGCTCTACACTGTGTATACATAATGACCATTTCAGTGCTCGTTATCCAGGGTTTCCCAAATGCTTCTCTGTGTTTATTTATCTTTAAGAAATATGGAAAAATTCAGCTGTGTATAGAAATAGAATAGTAATGAAGTTTCAGCGGTTTATTACCTCATATGGCTCAGGGTGGCCTTGAACTCCTAGTCCTTCTGTTTCTACCTTCCAAGTGCTAGGTTCATTTATTTGTTCATTATGTCTTTTATTAAAAGGTACTCTCTCTCTCTCTCTCTGTTTTTTTGAGGCAGCGTTGGTTTCTCTGTGTAACCTTGGCTCTCCTGGATTCGCTCTGTAGACCAGGCTGGCCTCAAACCCAAAGCAATCCGCCTGCCTCTGCCTCCCAAGTGCTGGGATTAAAGGTGTGTGCCACCACCAAGCTAAAAGGGACTATTACTAAATATATTCACTTCTAACTTCTTCCTGTTTTAAGTTGGAAGTTGTTTGAAGAGTCAAGATTTTTATTTTTTAAACTGTTCTATATCTTTCCTGTAGTCCAGTTGTTGCTGTGCCATGTATCCTTGCAAATCCCTCATTCTCTTTCTCCCATGTTCCCTGTAAATTAGTGGCTGGTTCTCCAGGACTGATTACACCTGATAGGTTTTGTTTTTGAAAGTGATTTTTCTTTCTCATCAGGTGTCCCTTTAGTGTCGGATTGTTTCAGTCTTGTATATTAGCAATGACTTACCAGTATCAGAGTCCTTAATATAATAAAAGCTACAAAACAGTGATAACCGATTCTGTTATTTCATCTGACTCTTAACCACAGCCTATGAGGAAACAAGTTTTCATCTAAAGACTCTGCTTTTTTCACCTGTATTTTTTGTTTGAGTTAATATCCCCTATATGACACTGTTTAGCAGTAATAGGATTTGGTATTGAGGTTTTCAGTATAATGTATATTGAGTAGTTGGTAGCAGCCAAACCGCAAACTCCCTGTAGTTCATCCAGTTAGGGTGCTGTCATAAGCCACTTAACCATTTCTCAGCTTCTTATGTTTAGTATGTGCTCAAGTTAACATGTACTTCTCTACCTGGATACTGTATCATATATTGCCTGTTTTAAGGCTTTACCTGCTTACTTCTTCTTGTTTTCTTTTTCTGTGGTACTGGGTGCCGGACCCAGGGCCTTAAAATATGTGCTAGCCAAGTGCTCTGTCACTGATACATATGTATATGATAGGATTTATATCATATAATATGTACATATATGCACACACAATCAAGTCAAGCAATAAAGTCTAAAATATGTCTTACTAAAATTTTAGTACAGGTAGCTTATTGAAGACATTGGGTTTTTTCGTTTGTTTGCTTTGTTTGTTTTCTCTGGAGTGGGTACTTTTTCAAGATACAGTCTTGCTTAGTATTTGTTTTGTAGACCTGCCTGGCTTCAGACTCCTGACAAGTCCTCCTTGCCTTGGTCTTTTATGTGCTACCCCTCCCCTTTTGTAGAAGGAGACTTGGGGAATACTATTTGTTCAGGTTCCTAGTTTACAAGTAAGGTTTTGCTTCATAACTGCCCATTTTACATTTGGATATCCTAAGGCATCTGGGGTTCGTTTGTAATCTTCTAGGGCCTTCCCATAGTCTTCTGTTAATGTTTATACCGTGATGGTACTCTTGTATCATTTGAAAGAATGCATCCTAAATCCTAGTCATCTCTTAAGTGTTTTATTTAAAGCAAATAACTGAAGATGGCAGCCCAGAAAGTAGAGGTTCCCCAGCTCAGTGAAATTTCTGTAATGGGACTAATAGTATAGACTAAAGTACTAAATTTCTGTAATGAGATTTTCTTCAAAAAGTCTAAAAGCAATCATCTGTCTGATGTTTTGCCATTATGCATTCTTACTGCTTTTCTTCTTTGGGAACTTGTTTAACTTCAGTGCCGTTTAAGGGTTATCTGAGTCTGTGTTTAAAATACACTTGGACTGTTGGTGTGGGGATATAAAAAGACATTAAATTGAGACAAAATGTTAACGTTTTTAAACACTCTTAATTTTTGTGATTTTTATTTTTGTTTCGTGTGTGGGTGTCTTGCCTGCCTGTGCGCCGGTGCACCACATGCATGCAGTGTCTGGAGACTAGGCGGAGGTAGCAGTGGGTCTTCTGGAACTGGAGCTACACGTGGTTGTTGGCCACCATGTGGGTACTGGCAGTCTATCCTGAGTCCTCTGGAAGAGCAGCCAGTGTTCTTAACCAACGGACCATGTCTCCAGTCCCTAACCTTAGTGTGTACGTGGGAGTGTGTGAGAGAGAGAGAGAAGGAGAGAGCGCGCACACAAGTACACATGCATAAAGTGGCATTCAAGGAAATCAAAGGACAACTTTTGGAGATTGCTTCTCTCCCTCCACCATGTGTGTTCAGGGATGGAACTCAGGTTGTCAGACTTAGCAGCAAGCACTTTATCCACTGAGCCGTCTCACCAGCCCAGAATTTTAAGTTTCTCAGCAGTTTACCAACATTTTGAATTTTTAAGTAATTTTAGAAAATAATTGTGTGATAAGCATTTCTAGTGAATAAAAGCCTTTCCTGTTTTTGTGCTTCTTTGTGGTATTCTAATACCTTGGGTTGAATATGAAGCCATAGTGATGTGGTTGAGCCACTTTGGACAGTGCAGATGAATATCACATTTGCATCCCTTTCTGTACGAAGGCTATCTCATAAAAAATACACCATTCATTCAGATTCAGCAATGTAGAGCACGGCCCTGGGGCAATAGTATTAAACTAGTCACATGTAGCCCCTGTCCCATGAAGCTAACATGCACAGTTGCACAGGTAAAAAGGTGACCTCATATCCATTCCTCTTAAAGGAGGGTCAGAGCTGGAATATGCGCCAGCTTTTAGAATTTCACAGCTTGTTGTCTTTGTTCGCTTTGAGTTTGGTATGCTGAAATATTAGCCTGTTAGTGACTATTACATATTTTCTCTTTTTACCCCGGTCTACAGCCAGTATCGGTTTAGATTGTATGTATATGTGCATGCACACATGCATGTAAGCATTTACTTGTTTGTGTGTGTATGTATGTATGTAGAGGCCTGAGAACAACTATAGGTGTTGCTCCTCAGGAATGTCTGCCCCACTTTTTTTTGGAGACAGGCTCTCTTAGTGGCCTAGCGCTTGCCAAGTAGGCCAGGCTGTTGGCAGCAAACCCTAACAGTCCATTCTCAGTCCTGTCACTATGGCTGCATCAAATGCAGCCTCTGTGCTTGTAAGGAAAGCCCTTTACCAGCAAAACACTCTCTTTGCCATCTCTCCAACCCTAGTTTACATTTTTCCAGAGACTAATTCTTTCTCTTTCCTCCTGCCCCCATAGTCTTGCCTAGCATTTAAAATTCATTACTGAGTTGATGATTGTGCTATTTCTAGTGCTTTGGAGATGCAGCTAAATGTGAATGTTACTGCATGCCCTGTAATTTTCAAGGTAATCTGTTACTGGCATTTAAAAAATGTTTAGTCTTGATTATATGTGTGTGTTTGTCCTGTGTGCATATAAGAACTCATGTGCTGTGGAGCACATGAATTCAGAGAACATGCTTTCCTATTTCCACAATGGGTTCCTGGGATCAAACTCAAGTTGTCAGGCTTGCTCATTTTTTTAAGAGGCTTTTTGTTTGGCTTTTTCTTTTTGAAGACAGGGTCCCATGTAGTCCAAGCTGGCTCAGCCTCTCTGTGTAGCTGAAGACCATCTTGAATGTTTGACTCCATGCCGTCACCTCCCAGTTGTACTATCACATCCAGGGTTGTGTGGTGCTGGGGTCAACCCCGGGGCTTCCTGCACACTGACACACCGCAGCCCTGGATGAGCGAGGGATCTGCAAGGCAACCCTCCACGACACACATCTGTGGACCCTGAGGAACTTTAGATGATGCTCTGTGAATCTCTTGGAACAGTGACACACTTGGAAGATATGTGCCATTTGCTCAGGTGTGGTCTGTTTTCTTTGATCAGTATTTCAAGGGGTTTGCTGACTGGAAAAAGGTTAGATGATCACTGTGCTTGATAAAAAAGAGTCTTTAATTAATAAGAATAACATTTTTCCTTTCCTATGTAAGTTAAGTTAGAAGATTGTCTATCATATTCTCAGCAATGAGGTCTTGAGTCATCTTGGCTTATTCAGCGTTTCTATCAGTTAGCCTTCCTGTTTTCTTTTATCCCTTCCATCCACCTTTCTTTCTCTTCTCTCCCTTTTCTCCCTTCTCTCCTCTGTTTCTTTCCATCACTATGTACACCTGGCTGACCTCAGACTCAGTGATCTACCTGCCTCTGTATCTACCCCATCCATGCTAGGATTAAAGGTGTACCAACACACGTGAATCACTTGTTTTTCTTTTGTGTGATTTCAAGGCATATTAAACCTAGGAAGTTTTTGTATATACTTTAATGTTAGGAGTTATGCTCTCACCATTGTCTGTTGACCATTGTCTGGTACCTCAGAATGTGACTAAATTCAAACAAAGGGCCTTTAAGGAGGTGACTTAAAATGAGGCTTTGGGGTCAAGTCCTAATACAGTGAAAGTCCTGTGCCTGGCCATCTCATTGTCTCCTGGAAATTGCCATACATTACTTATGTTTCTGGAATGGAAATTAGTTTTGTTTAGTCTTGTTTGTGGTATAGAATTCATATAAGAACCTGGAAGCAAGTGGGCACTGCTGTCTTTTAAGTGACAATTGCCAGTTCTAAGATGGAAGCTGTGAACATGAAGCTCTTTAGAGCTGCAGGTTCCTGAAGGCACGTTCTCCCTGGGTTTGGTTGGTTGGGGATTTTTTTTAACAACAACAACAAAAAAAAAAAACAACTTTTTTTTTTCTTTTTAAATTAAACCATGTTAACCATCCTGGGGCAAATTCAACCATGAAGGCTTTAGTGAATGTCCCTTTAAAGCCATGTGTGAATGGGTATGGCCAGGTGTCTATACCCTGGCTACTTGGATGGTCAGAGGGTATGGAGCCCCTTGTCTGAGCTACATGGAGAGACTCTGGTCTCTTAAATTGAAAGAAAAAGAAGAGCTGAGCTTCCTCCCTGATGAAGTCATCACCTAGTCTTCTGGAGCTCATTTTAAGAGGCTGTTTTCTCACAGGGTTTGTGTGTGTGTGTGTGTGTGTGTGTGTGTGTGTGTGTGTGTGTACGCGCGCGCTGTGATGAGCTGGATGCATTCTGTCAGTGCCTAGAGAGACATAGAGTGCATTTCGTCTTGCACTTCTGGTGGTATTCATACCCTCCTAGTCTTGGCACCTTTTCCAGTTAACAGGGGTGGAATGTCATGTCCCTTCTTTGAAACTTACTGATCTGCTAATGTTTGTGTCAGCCCATCACTTCTGTTGTGGCATTTAAGAGAAACTGACCTCGTATTAGAGCTAAAGCTCTCTTGATGAATGCCCTCAGAGTCCTGTATCATTTATATTTGTACTGTAGATGAGGCTAGGTGGGTTTTGTTGTTACTTCCCTGTTTTGCTAACAAAGCCTTGATGTGGTGTCCAGGCTGGTCCTTAGCTCTGGAGCTAACATGATTTTGCCTCATCCTCCTGAGTAGCCAGGAGCGCAGGTGTGTGCTCGCATGCCCAGCAGACACCTGTGGTAGACATTGTAAACTTGTTGTCTTGTTTTGCATTATGTAGTTTAGGCCACCCTCCTAAGTATCTAATTCACAGGCATGAGCCACCTATCAGGTTGCCTCCTTTTTAAGAGAGGAAATTAATCTAAGAGGTTCTATATGTTTTAAAGACTTACTTATTTTTACTTTATTGTATGAATGTTTGCGTGTATATATGTACATGTACCACATTCGTGGCAGTATCCTTAGAGACCAGAAGAGGGTATTGGTGGATCCTCTCGAACTGGAGTTACAGAACGCAACTCCCGTCTTTTGCAAGGGTTCCAAGTGCTCTTAATCACTGAGCATCCCTCCAGCTCTGAGCTGGCCCCTTTATTCTTAACATAATTGTGGCCTAGCCATCGGTCTCCAGAAATCATGTAGTAACTATTTGTCTTGTTACTGTGACAAAATAACCTAACAACAGCATCTAAAGAAGGAAGGGTTTATTTTGATTTACCATTCCAGAGGGCACAGTCCATGGTGCAGATGGACGGTGGCAGGAGCAGGAGGCAGCTGCTTACATTGATTCACAACCAAAAGGCAGAGAGCAATGAATGCAGGACTGTCTTTTTCCATATTCAATTGCGACCTCATTTTTAGAGATCTTCCACCTCAGTTAACCTCGTTTAGAATCTCCTCGGGAACATGCCCTCAGGTTTGTTTCTGTGGTGATTCTGAATCTTTCCAAGTTGAGAGTCAAGATTAACTACAAATCACTTCCTTCCTCTAACTAAACAGATTCAGTACCGCCCTTTGCACCTGTGCATACACACACACATATACACACACACAGAAAGTATGCTCATAGAATTGCAGAATTGCCAGAATTGTAATGTTCTGGTGAAGAAGATACAGTACATATTTTCTGGAAGCTTTTTTTTTTAACATTTGAGACAAGATCTTTAAAAAATTCTTGCCTGCATTGTTGGTGACCCACCTTTAATCCCAGCACTCTGGAGGCAGAGGCAGGTGGATCTCTGTGAGTTCAAGGCCAGCCTGGTCTATAAAGTGAGTTCCAGAACAGCCAAGGCTGCACAGACAAACTCTTTGTCTAGAAACAAAACAAAAATTAAAAACCCTCAGTCTTTTTTCCTATTCTGTCACATACTGCCTCTTAATTCCTTCTCAGTCAAGTTTATTGCTCTACAGAGTGATTACTTGGCAGTAAATACCTGTAATCCTAGCATGTGAGAGGCCAAGACAGACTCGGGACTGGACCCTACCTCAAAAGACTGAGGTCTAGAGCTGTAGCTGGTCGTCATTCTTGCCTAGCATGTGCGAGGCTCTGATTTGATTCCCAGTACTGTTAACGTTGGAGAACTTACTTGGACTTTTTTGTGGTTTGATGTTCATACACAGTTTTTGGTGGGGGTTGTAGTGTATGTGAGGTAGGTCTCACATCGTAACGAAGGCTGGCATGAGACTTAATATAGCCATTCTGACCTTGAACTCATAGCCATTCTGCTTCACCCTTCCTAAATGCTGGGGTTACAAGTGTGATCTAACACTCTCTGCTCTATACACATTTTTTAACATATAAATCTAATCTTTTGTGGCTAAATTCTGTTATTGTTTACTATCTTTAGGTGAGAGTTTTTCCACTTTATTTTTTATGTATGTGTGCCAGGATCATATGAATACCTGCTGCCCACAGAAGTCAGAAAATGGCACTAGATCCCTGGAATTGGTTGCAGATGGCTGTGACACATCTTGTGGATGCTGGGGACCAAACCTGTTCAAGAGCAGCCAGTACTCTAGCCATTGAGCATCTCTCCTGCCTCTTCCCAAGTGTCTGAGAGCTGGAATTATACTGTGTCTAACCACAATATATAGGGCTTTTGAAAACTAGATTGTGACCATCACTCCGTGAAGTTGTCCAAGTTTGAGTTGCTTAGTTGATAATCTCACCACATTCCTGGAAACACATTATGATAGGTATCCCTCAAGCCAAGCTTCTGAAAGCTGTTCTGATCAGTAGTCTCTACTCTCCATTGCAGTTCCTCACAGGGGCCATCAAGGGCTCCACCACCAGCTGACGATGTCCTTAGGAAATACTAGTCCTTCCCCTTCTTCTAAAAACATTCTACCTTTTAACGAATTATTGAGCATTTACCCTTCAACATGTGGCTGAGGGACTGTGTGCTGTTATAGGATCTGTCAGTAACTGGCCCCATCTCTTTGTTTTGGCTTTTGAGATAAAGTCGTGCATCGTGTGTGTGTGTGTGTGTGTGTGTGTGTGTGTGTGTGTGTACATGCACTTATGTACCACTGCTTCCCAATGGCTGTGCTACCATATTCCATTTATATACTTTTTTTCTATTATAAAAGTAATAATATACATGTTTATCATGCAAAATTTTGGGAGACTTCTGTTCAGACAACTTGTTTCTTATTGAAATACTTCCTTTCCTTTTGTCTACTTGACCTCTTATCTGTTTTACAGGCATTCATGCCTCCCCTTCTGCAGATCTGAGCAGCCATCTTGTTGCCATCCGCTGAGAGGAGCCATTCTTCATGCAGTTGCCGAAGCCATAAATTTGAAGATCCTTGATGCTTCTCCTCCACCCTCTGATTGTAATGAAATTAGAATCTCGTTTATTTACAAACCGTCTCTCTACTGTTAGTATCTTAGTTCAGACTCCTCTTCCCTGCATTTCTCCAAAAGGTCTACTTTTGAGCCTCTTAGGACTTTGTATGTCTTCCTTCAAGGCTTAGCCTAGAAAGTAAGGGCCTTTCGGACCTGTTTGACCTCTAGCTCGGTGCCAGTAGCCTCCTCTAAAATAAAATGCCCACTCTTTCTCTCCTCTTCCCTCATGGACTGTCATAGCACCCATACCACCCTGTGTAACCTGTGTGAGGTATCGCATTCTGCTGCTGATTGCTTGGCTTTCTGTCTCTCTGTAGCAGTGACTTTGATTTACAGTTGTGTAAGTTTCCAGTCCTGAGGGTTTAATAATACTAAGCAGTTAGAAGGAAATAGACATTTGTAGGGACATTTATAGACATGTGAGCAAGGTCTGAAGCTGTTATATGGACCTTGTAGCTTTAAAGTTGATTTGTGATGTGGTTAGCTTTCATCTTTCTGATCCCATCCTGACAGACCTATGAACAAACTTCCAAAGAGAGAAGTATGGCAGGACAAACTAGGGGTGATAGATGGACTCCAGCAGTCCTCCCTGCCTGTAGCCACCAAGTGCAATGGAGATAAGATGGTTGCTAACCTAGCAGCTGTGCCAGGGATGCAGAGGAGGCATATTTTAGTGACCTGGTAGAGACCTGGGAGGAACTCTCAGGGACTTAAGTTGCGGGTGTGTTAGCGTGGGTAATTGGGGCTGTCATCTAGTACCGTTGGGTTTTGAGGCTCTTACTACCACATCCATTTGAGCCAGTCCAGTAGGCGGGGCCTCTGAAGGTAGGCAAGTCTGCCACAGGAAGTGGCGGGTGGAGAGTCACCGTGTATGGGAGCTGACTGAGCTAGAGACAGTCCTGTCGTCATCACCTGAAAGGAATCACAGTCTAAACAAAAAGAACCTTGAGGACCTCTGATACCTAAGTGCTAGGAAAGAAAAGAATCTGAGCAGCTGAGGTGAAAGACATGGGCAATAGAAAGCTTATTCACTTCAGTTTGTGTCAAGGAGCAATACATCTTTCTTCACCCAGTTTAGGATGGATGCTTTAGCACAGACTCTCCTCGCATCCTGTCACATAGTTCTGCCTCCCTTCCAACAGCCTGCCCAAGCCAAAGCCCACCAGTGTCCTTGTTGGATGTGACAGACACATAGTCACCAAAGCTTGTTAACCTTAGTGTAACATTTAAAAGAGTCTGGGCCTAATCCCAGGAAAACTGAGGAATGATCTCAGACAGCTTCATTTTCTAAGGACCTTTCTGAAGGCCTAAGAACTGATATGGAGGTGTTGTGTAGGTTTGTATTTTATTTAATTGCAAGAGAGGAAGGATTGATTATAGCAGACTTTGTTTAAAACAGCATCATGTAGCCCAAGCTGGTCTCAAGATCACCATGTAGCCAAGAGTGTCCACCAGCTGACACTATCCTCCCTGCACCTCAGTCCTCATCCTCCTGTCTCTGTGTCTCCAGAAGGTGCTGGGAGTGTGCACATGTGCCATCATGCCTAGCTAGTTATAACAGAGTTTTGAGGACTGAGATGTGGCTCAGCGGTAGAGTGCTTGCCTCGTACAGATAATGCCTAGTATGGACAAGATCCTAATTAAGTAATGAAGAGATTGGCAGCCATGAAAAGCAGGGTGGAACTTTCACTGTGCTTGTTTCTAGCGTGGGATGGGAGTAGGCAAAGTGCTACCATCTGTTTTTATTTTTTGGGTTCTTGTAACAGATGCCCTGGTACCCTGCATTGTATCCTTAATTAACCAGTGATTTAAACCAAAACTAAGACTTTTTTGTAGCCTGAGCCTTACCAGACCTATTTTTTTGTCTCAGCTGTTAGGTGTCCACCAAGGGAAGAGACCCCTCCTCCCAGTCTTCAACCAGCAGCAATAGCTAAGCACGGTGCCTCCTGGGACCCCCTCCCCAGCAGTCACTTCCTTCTTTGGGGTACCTCCAGTCTTTATCTTGCTAAATTGTTCATTCAGTTACAGTCTGTAGAGTGGACTTTACAGATTCGGTGTAAACAAAAGCCTTCCCTAATCACACTGATTTCTTCTCAATAACAATCTGACAGTAACAGCCCCTGTTCTAGTTATGGTTACTATTGCTATGGTGAAACACTGTGATTAAAAGCAAGTTGGGGAGGAAAGGGTTTATTTGGCTTACACCTCCACATCACTGTCCATCACTGAAGGAGGTCAGGACAGGAACTAAGCCATAAAATAGGGCGGGAATGTGGAGGCAGGAGCTGATGCAGAGGTCATGCAGGCATGCTGCTTACTAGTTTGTTCCCATGGCTTGCTCAGCCTGCTTTCTTTATAAAACCCAGGACCACCAGCCCAGGGATGGCACCACCCACAATGAATTGTGATCTTCCCCCTTGATCACTAAATAAGAAAATGCCCTACAGATTTGTCTACATACAGGCGAATCATGTGGACACATTTTCTGAGTTGAGATTCCCTCCTCTCAGATGACTATAGGTTGTGTCAAGTTAACATAAAACTATCCTGCGCAACACACAGCACCTAAAATACTGTGAGAGTGAGGGAGGCAAAGAAAACATTGTGCAATGCAAAACAGCACACACATTGCTAAAGTTTAAATTTACTCACAGGTATTCTGTAATGAAATCATTATGTGATCATTTATTATTATTTTCCCCCCTAACCTCCATTGCTTTCATTTCACTTACAGGAGGATATGAAAACCCAGCACATAATTGGCACAAAAAGACAACACTCAGTATGACTTTTTATTTATTTACATATCTTGTTCTTGAAGAATTCTGGGTACTTCTGGGAAGACTAAATTATAGCAAAGGATAAAAAGCTGTTAAAATGTGACGGTGCAGAAAGGGGGAATCTCTCTCTCTCTCTCGCTACCCATGCTCAGGTTCTGAGGCATCAAGGGTCAGTCACCATGCTTGTGTTAAGATCTACTCCAGGATGGCTCCTCTAGAGGTTCTTGCCACCAAGCCTGGAGATCTGAGCTGAATCCCTGGAATTCACTTAGTGAAAGGAGAACCAGCTCCTGCATGTTGTCCTCTGACTTCTCCATACGTGACGCACAGCAACACCTGTGCTTGTATAGAAATAAATGTAACAGAAGTCTTTAAAAGATCCTTTATATGCCATAAGTGCAGGATTTCTATTTACATGGTTAGAAGACAGCTCGGCTGGACTAGAGAACTATGAAGTTAAAATGAAAGGTGAAGGACTTTGATGCAGCCCGCACTGACCCTGAAGGCAGTTAGTTAAAGGCTGTCGCAGGCAGTTGTGGATGTGGGACTCGTGTGAAGGGTTATAGTGAGTTGTCCCCAGGGGGCAGGTCTTAGAGTGAGAATCTCAGCCGGCATGGGTCTCCATGCATAGGTCTGAGGTGTTGTAGCCTCACTCCCACAAACCTGTGACTGGAGAACTTTATTTTGGTTGTTAAGACTATTTACAGGAGACCAGACATCCCTAGACGACACACTTTCTTCAATCCAAGGGAGTTTTTGTAGTAAGGGTTTGGCTCATTAGACTACCCCCTGATTCAACCCTTGAGTTAACATTTCTACTCAGACTCAGAGAAGTACCTCACCCAAGTTGTATCCACCCTCTCTGGCTAATCAGTCATCTAGCAGAGACCAGGACACAGGCCAACATCAAGTCATCATCTTTCTGTCTCACCCCTTGGCCAGTCAAGAAAGAAAAAAAAGAAAAGAAAAGGGAACCGTGTTTTTGTTGTTTTCTTCTGTTTGTCTGAATTAGTTCAAACCTTTTTAGAATTAATAAGGAGTATGGGCCCTATGTTTTATTTAAGGTAGAATTAACAGATTTGATACTTGGTCTTAGCCAAAAGGCCAAATGTACAGTTCATATGAATAGATTATTTAGAAAGTCTATTCTGGTGTATAGCTAAAGCACACAGTAGACAAGTGACAAGTTAAAGACAGAAAAATAGCCAACACTATGGGAATGGTTGAGGAAATAATAGGTATTTTTATATGCAACTAGTAAAATGTTAGTTGTGATGGACCAGAAAGATAAAGATTAAAAATAGACTAGAGCCTGAGAGTTACTGCCATGCCTTTAATCCCAGCACTTGGGAGACTGACGCAGGCAGAACTCGTTTCAGGCCAGCCAGGATTACATATTGAGATGCTGTCTCAGACAAACAAACCCATGAAACAAAACAACCTGCTAAGGTCAGGCATGGTGTTCATGCCTGTTGTCCAACACTGAGGGAAGCTGAGCAGGAGGATCACAAGTGTGAAAGCAGCATGGGCTACATAGTGAGACACTAGTGAAAGGGAGATGCTAGGGTTGGGGCTGGGATTATTCCTCAGCTAGTAAAGTATTTGCTTAGCATCTGCAGTTCTGGGTCCCAGCCCCAGCACTGCCTATAATCTCAGGATTATGGAGGCAGGAAAATCAGAAAGTCAAGGGCAGCCTGGCCTACATGAAATCTTATCCTAAAAAACAAGACAGATGAACAACCTAGGGAATATAGGGGAGCTTCTGTAATCTTCCCTACCTCTGTGCCAAGGGGTGATTTTAAAAAGCAGCTTTGGCTTAAATGCTCAGGGGGTACTGCAGAGACTGATGTATCAACCAAACGTAGACCCCCTGCTCAAATGTAGCCCATAGACAGCTTAGTCTCCATGTGAGTCCCTAGTAAGAGGAGAAGAGACAGTCTCTGACATCAACTCTGTTGCCTCCTCCTTGATCACTTTTACTTGGTGCGGTGACCTAGCTGGCCCACAGAGGAAGAGGATCCAGACAGTCCTGATGGGACCTGACAGGGCAGGGTCAAATAGTAGGGGAGGAGCACCTCCTCTATCAGTGGACTAGGGAAGAGGAATGGGAAGAAGACGGAGGGAGGGAGGGGGCTACAACTGAGATACAAAGTGAATAAATTATAAATAATAAAGAAAAAAGCAGTTTCGGTAAATTCAATGTTAAAGGATTAATTTACATTAACTAATAGCTCTTTCTGTAATGTATCAGTTACATCAGTTTATTTTCTGGCTGATAATTCACAGAAAGTGGTTAGCTTGCTTCTGTAATACTTGATTTGCGCATTAGAAATGAGCCGAGACATGACTGTTGGTAAAGACTTTACAAGCTGGAAGATCACATTTCTCTTGCCTGAAGCTGCAGCAAAATACCTGAGTCAGCTCTGTTCTCTCCTGTTCCAGGGCATCTGTTATGCACCTGAAGCCACACTGGAGACTCCAGAAGAAAGAGCACCCTCTTGAAGTCAGCAGGGACACACTAAGAACGCCTATGAGCCACCAAAACACTGTCCGTGATGAAAAGGGCAAAGCTAACTACATGAAACCACCTGTCTTCCCTTCAGCCTCCTTTGTCAAAGCAGCATCTAGAAAACCTTTTGGGATCCTTTCTCCAAATGTTCTATGCAGTATGAGTGGGAAGAACCCTGTGGAGAACAGCTTGAATGTTAAAGTCAAAAAGAATGTGCCGCCTGCAACAGTGCACCAGAGTGAGGAAGAAGGACTGCCTGGGAGCTGGGCTATTGTCAAGCCTGGAAATACGAAGGAGAAAATCGCATTCTTTGCAGCCCACCAGTGTAGCAGTAGGATAGGATCTATGAAAATAAAAAGTTCCTGGGATATTGATAGGAGGGCTACTAAAAGAAGGAAAAAATCAGGGGATCTTAAGAAAGCCAAGGTACAGTTAGAAATGATGAGAGAGATCAACAGCCAGTGCTACCAGCCGGAGCCATTTGCATGTGGCATTGAGCACTGTTCTGTGCATTATGTGAGTGACAGTGGGGACAGTGTCTGTAGTGGAAGGCCTCTGTCAGTGATACAGATGGTTGCCTTCCTTGAGCAGAGAGCTACTGCTCTCCTAGCTAGCTGCGTGAAAAACTGCACAAATCCGCCTGCCATTGTGAAGATTTCTGGCCAGTCCCGAGGTGTGCCACCTGCACCTGAGCCCTTCTCTGATCCAGGAACTTGTGAAGAACCCACGGAAAGAGAAAATCCTGAGTCTGGCAGATCACAGAGTGAACCAGTCCGAGTCCTTGACATGGTAGCCAGGTTGGAGTCTGAGTGCCTAAAGCATCAGGGCCAGCGAGAACCTGGGAGCTTGTCACGGAGTAACAGCTTCCGGCGAAGTGTGGGCAGGGTGTTGCTCACGAATGGCTCTCAGGCCAGTGACAAAAGTGAAGAGGGGTCTGCAGACACACCCGACACCCAGGTGCACCCCACACAGTCGGTGTCTGTGGGAGCAAGACCGTCAGAAACTGACCATTCTGCAGGGGACCAGGCCTGGGACAGTACCTCTCAGAGCTGTTCCTCATTGCCGGTAGGCGTGAGCTTCCACAAGGACAGCACAGAATTAGAGCCAAGTCAGCAGACAACTGTGGAGAACTCCAACCGCAATGACATAGAAATGACAGATGAATTTGATGGATTGCCCTTTTCTCCTCATACCTATCTCCAAGCTACCGAATTGTCCACAGATGCTATCAGTTGTATGAGTAGAGAGCCTGTAGCACTCCCAAAGCACCATGCTGATCAGAGAAAAGAACCTTTGTGCATCAGCATTGCCGTGTGCACGGTGGAGAGGGAGCCGCCTTCTGCTAGAGACTCCCTTGAAGAGCCTCTTCCTGGCATGTTGTTTTTTCTGTCACCTGGACGGGGCCAGCAAGAGTGCTCCCAGCTGAATGAACACACAGCACAAGAGGCTTCAGAGGCCAGTAAGCCTCAAGATGCTGCTGAGGGCAACAGTGCATGTGAGGAGAAAGATGGTTCTGTGGAGCCACTCGTCCCAGCAGCCCCCGGGGGGGAAAGTACATTACCGGTGCTTGAGGTGTCCAGCTGGAAGAAGCCCGTGTCTCAGGACTTCCTGGAGACCAGGTTTAAAATCCAGCAGCTCCTGGAGCCTCAGCAGTACATGGCATGCCTGCCTCACCACATCATGGTGAAAATCTTCAGGTTACTCCCCACCCTGAGTTTAGCAATTCTTAAATGTACCTGCCGCTACTTTAAGTCCATCATTGAATACTACAACATCAGGCCAGCAGATTCTCGGTGGGTCCGAGATCCTCGCTATAGAGAAGACCCTTGCAAGCAATGCAAGAAAAAGTATGTGAAAGGGGATGTGTCCCTGTGTCGGTGGCACCCCAAACCCTATTGCCAGGCATTGCCGTATGGGCCTGGGTACTGGATGTGCTGCCACCAGTCTCAGAAGGGCTTTCCCGGCTGTAAGCTAGGCCTTCATGACAATCACTGGTTACCTGCCTGCCACAGCTTTAACCGGGCTATCCATAAGAAAGCAAGAGGGAGCGAGGCGGAAGAGGAGTACTGATGTCCACGGGAGAGGCGAAGGGACTGTGAAACGCCTGGGTCAACCCTCAGGTGTGTGTGGCCTCATCCCCAGCTGTTCAGGACTCTGCTCCGCTCAGACTGCCATTACTCAGGCTTTTATCTGTTTACCAGCTGTTCAAGAAATTAGCTCCATGCTTGTCTATAGTGGTGCCTCACATTTAACCCACCCAGCTGTGAAAAACTCTGCCCATTTTCCTCCATTTGGACACTCAGAGGTCACCAGGCAGTCCCCACAAGAGGATCCTGCAATGTCCCAGCACTGGCTCTGTATCTGAAGTGAGTGAAATGAGGAAACCTTTGAGAATTATGCCTAAAAAAAGAGAAAAAAAAAAAACAAAAAACGTAGGCACCTTACCTTAGACCTTGTATGCTTGATGCTGTGAGAATGTTTGGTGATGGGTCTGCCCTGTGGTGTTTACAGTGTATATAATGGTTGTGTTTCATAGGGCTGTGAAAGTGCACAGTGAACCGAGCGCCTTGACCTGCACATGAGTGCTTTGGCCCCTCTGTAAATAATGTGATTAAAACCCAGTATTGTATATTACGGACAGCTGACTAAACATATTCACCAGAATAAGACAATATCATATAATAGATTAAAATGTTGTGCATCCTTTTTGTCTGGCTTCTCTTTTTCTTTTGTAAAACTTCAATAAAAACATACATTAAGTGAGGCCTGAGCATACAATAAAATTTTAACAACTTGATAAATGTTCTCCCACAAATGCCTAAATGCAGGCAGTGAAGGAGACCCGAGAAGGGTGCCACACCTCCGGAAACCATGTCTTCTGCAAGAGCAAGCTCTCTTAACTGCTGAGCCATTGAAGCCCAGAGATGTATTTTGTGCATGTGCGTGTGCTTTCTTTTGAGTGTGAACACCCTAAGAGGACAAAGGTGGTAGATCCTCCACTGTGGAGCTTGAGTTACAGGCTGTTGTGAGCCGCCCAGTGAACTGAACGTAGTGCTCTTCTCTTGCCTAAGTCCTCTCTCCAGATCCTGAATGTCCGGGGTTGAAGGTTCTTGTGAACTGACTTAGAATTAAAACAGCACACCTGTGATGTGTGTGGGTATTTTGCCTGCTGCCTGCAGAAGCCAGGAAAGGATATCAGATCCCCCAGCACTGGAGTTAGGGTGGGCTGTAAACCCTCACGTGGCTGGAAATCGAACCCTAGTCCTCTGGAAGAATGGCAGTGCTCTTAGCTGCGAAGTCGCCTCTGTGCCCCTTAAGATCCTTACCTTTGAAAGTTTTGTTTTGAAGCCATTGTGGTGGCTCATGCCTGTAATCCCAGAACTGAGGACAAAGCAAAAGAATATCTGAGGCATGCAAATGCACCTCAGAGTTATTTGGAAGAAGGGAGGTTAACCTTTTCTATGACAAAATCATCTTCCTTCAAATTATAAATTTAAATTTTTATTACCTTTTAATATTTTGAATTTTTTGTCTGTCCAGTACCTGCCATGTTCCCTGTATAGGAAAGTAATATCCAGGGGATTCTCACAGCTTGTCCATTATCATTTAGAAGCCGTTGAGAATCTCTTCAGGCTTGGGGACATGTGGTACTTAATAAAGCTGGATAATCCTGAGCCCTCAAAAGTTGGGGCTCTAAAGCCAAACAATCCAAAAATTAGATTGGTCTGAAATCAAGTACTCAAAAACAAGAGACAAAACCTTGTTCTTAGTGTAAGTTGCAGGCAGGGAGGACAGATGACAGATGTGACAAATGTGGGTGACTGATGGGAAAAGAGCAGTGTTTAGAAGATACAAATCTGGCCAGGACTCGGGGAGCACAGCCCAAGATGACATTTAGGTAGAGCCAGCTGGGCCTGTGCTGAGCAGAGGCGCATGAGGGCAGACAGGCTTCCAAAGTGAAATCTAGTTGTTTTGATTAAAAAAAAAAAAAAAATTGTGTAATTGTCCATGTGAGTGCATTTGTCCTTGAAAGCTAAAAGAAGGAGGCGTCAGGTCCGCTGGGACTACAGTTATGTGAGTGTTGGATGCCTCAGTCTGTGGCCCTTAACTGCTGAGCCATCTCTGGTTTGAGTTTTTCTTTTATCCTTAGCAGTAACTGCTGAGAGCAGGCTGAAACTGCAAAGTTGCTCCATGCCAAAGAGGTCACCCCCTGACAAACGGACCTTGCTATGCTGGCCTGCAGACTCAGACTTAGTCTGATGTGAGCTTAGAACAGTTCATCTTCAAGACATCTGCTGTTGCCTTCTGCCAAACTGGCAATCTGAGTGTCCCATAATTTTGTCGTGACTCATAATTGGGATTAAAGGAGGTAACACAGGACAACCAAGGGTGTGACATAGCTCACGCACTGTGTTCAACAGTTGCTGCCTGTGGTTCTCCCACGTGGATGCACAGGATAAATAACTGGGTTCTCATGAGTCAGCATTCCTGACGTTATCACATGCTACACAGCTGTGCGGGGCTGGGCTGACTGGGAGCAGGGCACAGGATGGCCCCAGCGCACTTGGCATTACCTCAGAAATAGACTGGCAGGACATGCTTCCCAGGGAACAGAGGCTTCTGGTGGCATCAATAGGCGCCTGTGTGGTCTGTGCTGTCAAAATGGAATACTGCTTTTTGAGAAAGGCTCTGTAGCCCCCTAGTGTTTGGTGTAAAAATAACCCACTCTTTGATTTTTGGTTCTAAGCGTAGATGCTTTGCCTGCAGTTGTGTGGAGGCCAGAAGGGCATTATGTCCACTAACAACAGAATTACAGTTGTTTGCTGTCTTGTAGGTGCTCTGAACTGAACCCTTGTCCTCTGGAAGAGCAGCCGGTGTTAACCACTAAGCCTCTCAGAAGCCTCTGGAAATTGGCTCACTCTCGTCTCATGCCATGGTGCTCACTCTCGTCTCATGCCTTCTTGTACTGCTAAAAGATCACAAAATAAATACTCCAGGCCCCTCCCTGTCCTACCAGCCAAAGCAAACTTCCACCTTCAGCTCTCACAAGAGGTGCTGCTACACCTGTTAGTTCTCCTGAGGCTCAAAAGTCAAGTACGTCCTTAGTTGAACCTGAGAGTTGGCTCCCCATCCCGTTTCTGAGATGGTTTGACTCTCTTGCTACCAGCTGGGAAAGGGACCAAGGGTGTGTGCATTTGTAGATAGTACTCCCAGCACCCAGGAGGATCACGTCTTTGAGTCCATCCTGGGCTACACAATGAGTACCTCTTGGGCTGGAGAGATGGCTCTGCCGTTACAGGCTAGACTCACAACCATAAATATAAGAGACCCTCTTAACAAAACCCAAAAACATGCTGGTCAATGTGTCTGTTCCATCCTTTGCCCTGGTGGCTCCACTGCAGCATCTGCTGGGACTCAACCCCAGCCCCTTGCTGTGCTGGCCAGGTGCCTCAGGTGCCCCTCTATCATCGTGCTAGAGTTCTAGACTCAGCAAGTTTGAGCCCCTACTTTCAGTCCCTCATTTGGTATACGTTCCATTAAAAAAAATTGCATCCATGTTTGATCAGCAAGCTCTCTATAATTAAGCCAAACTCACAACCCTTCTTCAGTGTTTTCTCTTTGAAGTGATAAGCACATGGGAACCAGGTTCTCAGCTGAGCACTGAAGGGGAAGTGGTATATGCCTAAAATTACTGTTGAAAATTTGGTACCTACCATTTGGTAGAAGGCAGCTATTACTACATAGCCTGCCTTGAGTTAGCTAGGGAAGGCTAGCTGCTGAGGCTGGGTGGTGGGCAGTATGCCGACAACCGGGCACTGCGGAGTCCATCTCCCTAGCAGCAGGGGCATACAATCCTCCCTCCTCTCTCCTGCCCACACTAAGCCACAAAACCAAAGCTCTGAGACTAAGACCTGATCCTGGACTCCATTAAGTAGTACGAAAAGTTGATGTTCTTTATAAAAATAAGTGGCCGGATAAAATCCAAACTGGAAAGTTCTAGTGTGGCATCACAGGACCTGCCTGCGTAGCTGTGTCTGCACTTTGGTGGGAATGGAGCCAAGCCTGGGGCACCCATCCGTACTTACTCTGGGACCAAGCTGCTGGCCTTCACTGTGCCCTTCCTCCCCAGTCTCCCTGCTCCCCAAGCTGCCTGAATGGCTGCAGCAAGTTCAGTCCGGAGTGCAGTCCTTGATTCCACTTGGGCCTTATTTACCCTCTGGAGAGAGGAGGCTGGCTGTCCCAGGGTCCAAACAGGAATCCATGGCCTGACCTTTTTCATGTCCAGCAGTCTTGGCTCCAGGAAATTCTGAAGAACAAATATCTACACTTTGAAATCGAGCAAGTTCATGTGTTTAATATAAGGGCGTACCCAGTCAGTGGAGATGCTCACCTTTAATCCCAGCATTCAAGAGGCAGACCTGAACTCCAGGACAGCCAGGGATACCCAGAGAAACTCTGCCTCAATAAACAAGAACAAAGGTGTGGACACGGGATGTACCATCCTCCGTATTTGCCAAGCCCAAGGGAAGGACAAAAAAATGATCTTCAGTTCATCTCGCACCACCTCTGGCCCCTGTGCTATAGAGCCATGCTTTCACACACCTCAGGGGGCTTTGTTTTGTTAGTACAAGATCTCATTAGTGGCCCTGGCTGTCCTGGAAATCACTGTGTAGACCAGGCTAGCCTCCAACTCGGAGATCACCTACCTGCCTCTCCTCCACCACAGCTTGCCAAACATTTAAGGGCTCTTCTCTGTGGAGTTCATAGCTCAATGTTCATCCTTAAACTGCAGGATCAGCTTCTGGAAGTGGCAGCCTTGCTTCACAAGTTATGTGACAGAACCAAGGGTTGAGTATGGTGACAGGTCTGGGGGCTCACAGGCCTGGGAAGGAATGGACGGCATGTGGCAGGGAGGCATCAAAAGGTGCTACAGCCCACTCAGTCTCCTGGCCATTGAGCAGGAAGGAGTGACCCTGGAGGGACAAATGAGAGATGACCCAGGAAAGCCCTGTGCAGAATATATGAGGCAGGGACAGTCACTGTATCAGACACTTAAAGCTCCATAAAGGCCACTGCAGCCTCCCCCTGTGCCTGGAAGAAGGGACCTGTCTTCAGTACTTCAGATATTTCCACTCTGAGAACAATTCACCTTTAATGAGACCTCGAGCAGACCCTCGACAGTGCAGCTGTACGCCGATGATCTCCAACAGCACAAAGAGGCGCAGAAGGGAAGACTGACTTGGTGGGCCCGAGGGAGTGCCCCCCGTGCAGAATTTCCAGCA
The DNA here is from genome assembly GCF_907164565.1 of Psammomys obesus. Classification (NCBI taxonomy): domain Eukaryota; kingdom Metazoa; phylum Chordata; class Mammalia; order Rodentia; family Muridae; genus Psammomys; species Psammomys obesus. The sequence continues at coordinate 26,012,009 of NW_026590062.1, read as the reverse complement.
AGCTGCCAGGTGATGCTGACTTTGCAGTAACAGGCTCACCCAGTAGAAAGTGAGGAATGTTAGAGCAAGTGTCTCAGGCATGCAGGACTGCAGCAGGAGCACTCAGCTCTTGAGGACCTTCTAAGGCCATCACCAGCGGCACCACCAGAAAGTGGGTATTTCCCTGGCAACACTAGGCCGCCTTACGCTCCTGCTGATCTTTATTGACCACAGCTGGGAGATACCTTCAGGCTACTACCGCCAGACCAGTTAGCAAGCATCCAAGCCAAAAGCAACATACTCTCTTATGGCCCAGAAATGTCTTCAGAATTCTTTCCAATTTAGGGAAAGCCACTACTAAACAAACAGGCAAATACTTTCCTCAACATCTGGGCACCTCTGGAAATCACAGGAAATGCTAAAATACCACATTCAAAGGTGAGGGGGGTATGGAGTGACGATGTGGGTTCTCGGAGCAGCAATCAGAATGAGTCTGCACTACTGAGTTTTCTCAGCTGGCTTCAGCCTGTTCTCATCACTGACCTTGAACCTCTGGTCAATTTCTTGGCTTCTGAAAAAAGTTCATAGCTTTTGCACTGTGGCACAGGCCTTTAATCCTTTAACCTCAGGAGGCAGGGGCAGCACATCTCTGAGTTTGAGGTTAGCCTGGTGTACACAGCAAATTTCAGGCAGCCAAACCTACCCAGAGGACTTATGGGACTTATTTGTATGCATGCCTGATGCCCACAGAAGCCAGAAGGTGTCAGACCCTGTGGAACTGGAGTTTGGATGGCTGTGAGTGGTGGGAACTGAATTAATGTCCCTCTCACACTCTGAATACTCTGCATCCCTTCCTACAAACACTAAAGTGGCTCTTGTTGATTTACCATTTTAATTCATTTGTCAAGGTTGCCTAGGCGGCCCAGTGGGCGAACATATTTGCCACCAAGTCTGCCACCAAGACCTGAGTTCATTTGGCCTTCACACATGTGCTTGTATGCCTGTCCCACATCATACATGCACACAAAATAATTTTCAGATTTAAATTTGTCACCCTGGGGGTTTTTGTGTTTACAGAAAGTTGACTCATCTTCTCCAGGCTATTTTCTTACCAGATGCTTGAATGGGGGTGATAACTTCACAACTGAGGTGCTCAGGTATCATGCCCAAGCCTAGTTTCAAACTTCCTTCACATTTATTAAAGCACCTGCATCTACTGGGAAGTTATCCTTCCCTTCCCGTATGCCTCACTCCCTGTATCAGACAGATGTGACTGGATGAGAAGTCTCCCCTGGCCTTTGTACACTACGTGAAAACTTGCTTCTAGCTGCCAGATAGGAAAATGGAAAGGCAGGAACTTTGCAGCCCACATTCTCTTTGAAGAGCCTTCCACCCTAGGCAGAGGAACGGATAGGCATGACTGGACCCCTTTGCCATCCTTTTTTAGGGCCCCAACCCTAACCCTAACAGGTCCACCCCAGTCACTTAATCCCCTCCACCTCTAGGTGGCCCCCTACATTACCTGGACGCTACCAGTGGCCCTCTTAAACATTAATTACAAAAAGGATTCTCCTTGTGGCTTAAGTTCCTCTAACATTTCTCGAATGCTGAAAGAGAGAGAGCACATTCCATGATGGCATCCTAGAGGCCTGCTCCTTTCTCAGGTGAAGAAAAACATGCCTTTTGGAGAATGAAATATGTAACTCTTTTGTTTGCGAAAGATGGGCCATCATCATTAAAGCCACCATAATCAGTAATTTTAAAAACAATCTTACCTAGCAAAATATTCTTTAATTATATGAAGTATTCCAGGGTCAGCTTGCACTCTTGCTACCAACATCAATAAATACTAACTGGCAGAAGGCACACACAGCAAAGTACTGTTAAAGGATTTATTGCAGTGATACAATAAAAGTTTAGAAAACATCTATATGACTCAACCTGACTTGTAAGTTCCAGGGCAGCGAGGGGGTTCTGACACTGCACTTCTTCCCCATCCCATGGTGACTCACTGTGTCCTCAGAAGTTCCGCATGTGGCAAAACTTTTCTCGGTTCTATTCAATTACATAAAAGTCTTTTGTAAGACCATTTAAAGCAGCCCATGTGGTGCCTCAGAGTTTCTATTAGTATTACCTTGTTTCAATAAATCATTTTAAAATAAAAACATGACCAACTTCTATGGCTTTTGGTTAAAAAAAAAAAAAAAAAAAAACAGCTTCATTTTTTTCAGAGAGCTGTCTAATGTATGGTTCTGGCATCTACATGAAAAGTATTAATGAGCAGCAAAGAGGACGGGGGCCAAAAAACAGTGGTTGAAATGTGTATTTAAAAACTATTTACAACAGGTGGATCCAGTGCAAAATAACAAAACCCAAAATATATCAGCAGCCTAGGGCAGTATGTGCTGGATCACTCACTGTGACATAAAGTGACAAAAGTGCCTCTAGCTGATAAAACAAAATCCCCATCAAGCCCTGCATTTCCTGCATCTGGTGTTAAACTGCACCGTCTGTAGCTTCCTCCCAAGCTGGTGGCTGCTTCTTAGCCAGTATGTTCATCCCAGCAGACTCAGTCTGTGAGTTCTAGAAGAGAGTGCCAAACACAGGCCCAGCAATCTCAAAGCTGAGCCTGCAAGACTCCAGCCAAAGGGGCCACAAAAGGGAGGCTGCCTTCTCCCCAGGTGGAATACCTAGAGCCGGAACACGGGGCTCCTAGGTAGGATCAATTCTTCCTACAATTCCACCAATAGCAAAAGTTCAGCAGCACCTCCATCTGCAGGCAGAGTACCAACTCTTAAAAGAGTGAGAAGTGTGGGCGTGGCAGACTGCTGAAGGACCTGCCTGAGGTACCAGCACACCAGTCACAATGGGAAGCTTCGACAATGCCCAGGAGGGTGTTTTCTCAAAGGATTGCTGTAGTCTTTTTTTGAAGTTACTAAAAAGTAAAAAAGAACTACTTACAAATCTGAACATAATGCCTCTCGTTATAGTTTTCTATAAGATTGTCACAAAACTGGTCTCTTAGAGGAAATTCCTTGATGGCTGAGCACTTCCAGAACAGCTGCTCAGCGCCACACTCTGCACAAGGTACTATCTTCCGAGAGCCCAGGGACAAGCAGGAGGGTTTCCCAGGGAACACCTGCTAACTCTGCTCTGCCCCCACCACCCAGAACAAACTGGACAGCAAGAGAACGAACGAGTCATCAAGTGTTCACTGTACCCAGGCAGCATTTAGCTCATCTAGGGAATGATGAAGGAAAGGAAAAAGTCCATTTTAAAATGAGTGTCATTGACTTAATCCCCTCAGAATACAAGAAAACTATTTGACTCTCTAACATCCCAGCAGATTCCCCACTCACAGATGTGGGTCCACAGAAATAAAGACCTTGGTTTCTTTGGTGTGTAGTAGGAAATCAGGAATGTGATGCGTGATGACTGAAAACAACAAACTTCCACCTCTTCCCTGCCCAGACAACCACTTCTCCCTGATGAGACCAGAACTGCTGTTGGTGAGTCTCTCAAAAAGATGACAGAAAAATCAACTCGGCTTTTGTCTTTCATTTCTCATCACCCAGAAACACTTCCTTGTGATCTGACTGAAGCCTAGAACTCAGTGTCAGGAAGACTCGAAACCCCAGGAACCAGCACACTGTCGGGGCTAAGGGGCTAGGACCTGGGGCTCATGTGACCACAAGTCAGGTCCTGCTACTGAACTTGTCCTGACGAGAGAGATGTTAGCCCCCCTGGTTCTAGGCACTATCATAACTACAGACAAGGTTATTAGAGTGCAGTGGGAAGGATTTCGCGACACAACATCAGCACGTTTCAATCCATACTCATTAGCGGTGTCCAGTGTAAGCTTTGAACCAAGAGGTCACCGAGGCGGCAGCGGAGGAGATCATCCCACCAGCACTGCTGCTGGCTATGGGCGGAGAGGCCTGCGTGCTCTGGCTCTGGGAGACTTCCACCGGCTGGGAGGGGATGTCACAGAATCTCGGGCTCGGCAGGTTCTCCCAGTCTGTGCCCAAGTCAGTCTCCTCGTCGCTTACTCGCTCATCTCCACTCACATCTGATTCTCCGGCAGCTCCGGGGTCCACAAATTCCATGGACTCTTCCAGGTCTGCACGCACTTCAAAGGGCCCTGACCTATGTGCAGACAGAGAGCTGCATAAGACATGGATATGGGAGGGGAACTTCTTTATTCCACATGTGTGAGAGAGGCAGCAAGCAAAGCCAGCATGCATGTGGAGGCTGCAGATCGACCGTCAGGAGTGACCATCTCCTACCTTTTCTTTTTTTAGTCCTGTGTACCTGGGTGGGTCTCCTGTCTGGGTCTCCCATCTCAGTCTACAAGTGTGCCACCTCACCCACCTGCCTTTTTCCATGGGTTTTGGGACCTGATCCGTGGGACCCCTGCTTGCAAAGCAAGCACTTTAACCACTGAGCCATCTCCCTAGTCCATGTCTTTATGCATGATTGTGGATGACTTTTTTTTTTTTTTTTTTTTTTACTTAATATATTTCTTCCAGGCAAGCAATCTGAATGCCCTCCTCCCCTCATCTTTTGTTTTGTTTTGTTTTTGTTTTTCAGAGACAGGGTTTCTCTGTGAGGCCTTGGCTGTCCTGGACTGGCTTTGTAGACCAGGCTGGCCTCAAACTCACAGAAATTACATTTACTATAGATGTTGCAAACCTATTTATTGTTTTTCCCTTTAACAAAGGCATGAGACCTTTCTTACTAGAGACAGATAGTACCTACACAACGTGTGTGGCTCCCTCATAGATTTTTGAGGGTGTGGCTTGATTAAAATGTCCCTACCCTATGAGTATAGAAGTCTTTTCCATATTATTTTAAAACAGAATCTGTTACATCTATAACTTGTTTTTATACACAGAATATGGTATGAAACCATGCCTGAATACCAACTAGCTCAACACTATTGACCATAATATGACACAGTCCTATAGGTACATTATCTGCTCCAAGCCTCAATTCTCTTTCCTAATTACTCTGCATGCTATTTATATACTAACAGTGTCATTCAAATCGGTTTTTAATGGTCGGTAGAGTATTTGCAGCAAATATGTAGCCCAGGCTGGCCTCAAAGTCGAAATCCTGCCTGTTTCCTAAACACTGATTAAACAAACCTTAGGTGTGTGTATGTGTTTTAAGTTTGTATTACTGGGGCTGGGAATGCCATAGCAAGTATGTGGAAGTCATAGTACAATTCTTGGGAATCATTTCTCTCCTTCCACTCATGTGGGGCAGGGAAATGAAAGTTAGGTCATTAGGCTTGGTGGCAAGTGCCTTTACCTACTAAGCTATCTCACTAACCCCCATCCTCACCCCCCAAAAAAACTTGAATTAACTTTATAATCACAGTTTGGAACAGAGACGGCCCTTTTTATTCTCCCTTTTGTCCTCGCTGGCAGTGCTTCTGGATGAACTTTGGAATCAGTTTGTGTTGCAGTTCTCAACAGTCTTCCTCGCTTTAGCTGAAGAATTTCAGTGCTCAGACTTGCTTCATCGATCTACTATTTATCCGGTACCAAAGGCCATTCAAGAAACACATACCAAATAACACCTCACTGATTTTCTTCTAGCTCCCCCCACCTTGGCAGTCAAAAATGAAGAAAAAAAATTAAGAACTGCACATGCTAGGCTGGTGTTTTAGCACTTGGCAACACGCCTGCCCCTTTTAAGGCAGGACCATTACTGTAGGTTGCTCAGGCCAGCCTTAATTTGTGGTCTAACTTCCTGAGTGGTTGGATTACAGGTGTATGCAACCTCAGGCAGCTCAGCATCCCACAGTAAGACCAACATTTAGTGTCTTCTAATGCCAACACACCCCGACCATTTATGGTAGCCTACAGTTTGAGCAAAATCGCCTAATAAAGTTCATTTCCAAAGTGTACAGACATCAGCTTTGTTCCATCTCTGTAAAACGTATCATATACTGATGAAAGCGAGGACAACAGCTCAGGGCCTAGAGCAGGGACCAAAGATGAGCCGTGCTCTCTTTGGCTGAGCCACTGAAAAGTTAGAGAGTAGACCATGGAGCAGGAAGGTCGGTTTGTTGTTACTGATTTCTGTTTTTAAGCAGATAAATCTCAAGCCAGCTCACTCTATGAACTCTTAAAAAATGGTGATCAAACTGACCTGGTGATGAAAAGAAACTCCATACACATAGTATATACAAGCACAAAGGACAAGCACACACAGAGACAGCAATGCTGCCAGGGGCAAGTCAGAAAAGAAACAGTGAGCTTCAGGAGAAGTACAAGGTGGTAGCCAGGGCATCTGGGCTCCTCTATTAAATGTCACATGCTAAATGCTCTCCACTGCAACCTTCTCTCAGAAATGATCACAGAGGCTCCTGGAAGGCCATGCATGATCAGCTGTTGCCTTGTGCACGGTGCTGTACAATTTTTGTCCTTCCCAGAGATGTGGGACGTAGAGAACATCGGGTACTATGCCAGCGTGCACAGGGAAGAGAGAGCCACACGTGCAACTCACCTGCCCAGGTGCTCGGAGTTCGGGCTGACCAGCTGCATGAGGTTCCTGAGTGTGTGCAGCGGTTGTAACTGATCCAAATTCACGTGCTAGAAAGAGCAATGACTTGATTAAGACTTTCACACACAAGCCAGGCTCAATGACACACACCTGTGATCCCAGCACTTTTGGGAGGTGGAGGCAGTCAGATCCCTGTGAGTTCAAAGCCAGCCTGGTCTACAAAGTGAGTCCAGAACAACCAAGGCTACACAGATTTAAAAAAAAAAATTTTTTTTTTTTTGAAGCACAGCAAATTAAAAATGAGTTCAAAGTGCAAGGCTCTTACATACCTGAGAAGAACAAAGGTAAAGTATGTTTGTGTTCAGTTTCTTCACTGCTCGAGTCAGTTTCTGTTTGCTGAGATTTTCTCCACAGAACTCACTGTAAGACAAGCATATGGCTTCTAAGATTGCTCTCTGAGGAAGGTCTATGTTAAATTGCTCCTTCTGAAGGGTACGTCTGAACTACAGATCAGAGCCAGCACCATTCATTCTTCCTCCTTAGTAAACTGCCTGAAACAGGCACTTCCTAAGCACTGCTTTGCTGCCCTCAGGGAGTTCCACTCTTCTACAGAAACTACAAACGCATGGACCTAGGTGACTGAGCAACTTTGCTCACGCCACAGGAACTGGAAATGCTATGGAAATGTTAATATGGGAAAGCATTTTCTGAAGCATCAGCAGGGGACCGGTACGTGTGGGGAAAGGAAAACTCAACAACCATCTACATTGTGCAGAATGACGGCTGCAGGCTCCATGGGGCACATGCGAGCTCCTCGTCACCTCTACTGTCTCTGGCCTCTCAGGGTTTCCTAGCTTCCCTTCCTGTAGTTTTCTTCCTAGTGTCCCCACCCATAACTTGTTCCCTTCCTATTTCATGCTCTGGGCTGGGAATAGAGCTCAGAAGAAGAGATTTTTCCCAACTGGGTTCAATCCCCAGTACATAAAAACACAAAAACAGAAGAGGAGGGAAAAACACACAGCCCTCCTGCTTACGATGATTTCCACAGGCACTTATCGCCATAAATTCCCAAGTTCTGGCTGCTAATTACTTGAGCACACACCTATAAGCCCAGCAACCAGACACTGAGGCAAGAAGATCCTGGGCTCAGGCCACACTAGGTGGCTACATGAGGAGACACTGCTTTAATACAAAAAAAGCAAACACTTTATATAGCCTGCTACTATGCAGTCATAAGAAGCTCACGTGCTGGAAACAGGGTAACGGGAGGGTGGGAGGCGTAATGTCAGCAAGGTGGACTGTGTCTTTAAAATCTTAAACAGGTGGGGTGGTGCATTCTGTAATCCACCCCAGCACCCTGGGAGGCAAAGACGGGGAGCTCTGTGAGTCTGAGGCCAGCCTGGTCTACAAAGTCCAGGCAGCCAAGAAAAACCCTGTAAAACAAAACCCAAACCCAAACAACAAAAAAACAAAAATACTTAAACTCGAGGTTGTCATAAGAACAAAACAACTCCTCCTCCACAGCCTACTGTTACAGCTGGCTCAGCTCCAGTGCCCAGGACCTGCAGCACCCTCCCTGCAAACCCTGACCCCTCCTCCTTTGGTTATCTCCCCAGGATTCAGATGGATTCTCTGTGGGCTCTGTGATGAGACTGGTGTCATCCTCTGAATCCAAACTTAGGTCAAACCTTCTCTGCTGACACTGGCGTTTCTTCTAGCTAGTGCAACATGAGAAATCGATGAGGAAGACAGTACTGCCACCTTAACTACTCGCCTGTTGCACAGCTTTTTAGGAAGATTGACATCAAGTATGTGAGACACGATGTTGACCAGCTGAGTGGCATAACACAGCGCGGCGCTGATGGTGTAGGCAGGGTTGTTGTGTTCCATGTCTGAGTGGGCACAAAAGAACAGTCAAAGCACCTCAGCAAAAGTATCACGGAACCAGGAGTTTTCACTTGTAGTTTTACAATTACATTACTGACAATTAGGTGTCACCTGTACTGCATGGTCGGACACAAACAGTCCCAAATAAGCCAATGATAAGTGGAACTGAGGTCTAGACTGACTGGACCTGACCATGTATCACCTAAATGATTAATGACCAACTTGGCCCATTGTGACAACTCAAAAAAAAGTGGGAGACTGAGGAAGGAGAATCAGAAGTCTGAGAAGCTAGCCTGAGCTACAAAAGACCCTTCCTCAAAAACCAAGCACTAGGATGCTGCAGATACGGCTTAGCAGTTAGGTGCACTCACAGCTCCTCCAGGTCTTGAATTCAGCTCCCAGCACCAGAGCTGAGTGGCTCGCAACTGTATGTAACTCCAGGGTGATCCAAAACCCTCTTCTGGCCTCCACTTGTACTACACACTCATGTACATACATTTATACAGACACACAGGTACAAATAATCAAAAAATTTTTTTTAAATCTTTAAAACAGGCAAGGGCTAGGCTTATAGTCACTTGCTTGTCTAACATGCGAAAGCCCTGATCTCTAGCAATGATCTCTAGCATGATCTCTAGCAATGTGTAACTCAAAAGCCACCTCCTCAGAAACGCCTTTCATGACTGCCCTATGCTATAGAAGGGTTGACACTGTCTTTGTACCTCTGTCCCACCCCAAAATCTGCTGGGGTTCTCTTAGCACCAACTCAGCCTATGGTCCCTTCACCATTCCTTTATAGGCTGGGATGGTTAGTTTTAATAATCAGCTTAACCCAATCTGGAGTTCCCTGGAAGGGAAGATGAGTGGGGCCCTGTCTAGAGGGAGAGCAGCTGGCCTATGGGCATGTCCGTGGCTTTGTCTTGATTATGTCAAGTGACCTGAGAAGGCCCAGGCCACTGTGGACTCAGGCCCTGAGCTACGTGAGAGTAAACAGTGGCTGAACCCACACTGCCATGAGTAACTGCTGCAAGTCCCTGCCTTCCCTTTTCCAAGTGATGAACTGTAACCTGAAGTGCAAGCTAAAATAAATTATTTTCTCCCCAAACCTACTTTTCGGGGGGGGGGGGCACTTTATAACAAGTGAAACCAGGACACCAGCCACCTTTCCAGGGAAGGACAAAGGTGACCCACCTTTCTCAGTCAACCTATTCTAATCAGCAGTTAGCACTGGCCATAACACAAAACACACCCTCATTAAACGTGCTGAATGGCAGCTTTGTGCGGTGACAGTATCGTAAACGTATGGAATGACTAAATGAGGTATTCTCCACAGAAGACAAACTGTAGGGGCATTTCTACATCCATTTAGTACTTCAACAGTGCAAAGTTCTAAACTCAGAGTATTTGTGCTTCTCACCAGGTCCCTGGGTTGTTTTCTTCTCCTCTACCCAATTATAGTAGGCAGAGTAGTCCCCGTTGTTTGGAAGGCTAATCCAAGGGCCTGTAATGCTAATGCTGGTGTCACCGTTGTGGTCATCACAGACCCATCTTCCAGAGAGGTAAGTTGTTCTGCGGGCTTCAGCAAGCTTGCTCACCATGCTGGAAGTCATGGCACTGTCACTCTCTGAAGACACGTCTGCAGGATCTCTGCAAACGAGAATGGTATAGAGGAAACTCTAAAACCACCTGAGTTGTTACAAAAGTCATAGTATATATCTAATACATATTAAACGCTTACAAGCTAGAAGCACAGAGGTGAGGCTTTCTTTGTGTCTTGTCCAGCCACAGGCATGTGTGCACAGTCATGAGAACACATTGTCAGCAAGTGTGGCAGTGTGAGCAGCACTGTGGAAGCATATGAACAAAGACAAAAGCACGTGGTACAGTATCATGGGACTATGTGCTATTGTCCATAGAAAGTCACTATGGGCCACCTGACTACACGTTTTCTTGGTAAAAAAAATTCCAACCTCATAAAAAAGTTTAAAGAGATTTAAAGGTTCACGCAAATTACCAATTCAGGACAATGTGATAATCAAAATCAGAAAGCCTAGAGTCAATCTTCAAAATGAAAACCAGCAAAATAAACAAAACACAACAATGAAGGAATTAGTCCGGTAAGATAGGGTCTCATGTATCCCAGGATGGCTTTGAATTTGCTGTGCCACAGAGGCTGGTCCTCCTGCCTCAGCATCCTTAGAGCTAGAGTTAAAGGTGTGTGCCATCACACCCAGCTACTGTGGACAGAAATTGGGTCATTTACACCAGAGTACTACTAACTCATCTACAGCCCGACCCTGTAGCTGCAAGAGTCCTGGTGAAATCCTCTTTTGTGGTTCTGGATGCGAATCCAGAAGCACACGCCATGCTCAGGTGCTTGCTGATCCTTCAGGGTGCAGATGCTGATGGCGGGTGTGGGAACCACCACCAGCTCCTGTGCTCTCTAACCCCCAGTTCACCCCAACTGAGGACCCTGTGTCTCCCGGCTCTCTCGCTCTACCTGGACTGACAGTGAGTGACTACTAACCATTCTTTATTGCCTCTCCCCCAGTCTCAACTTTGATGTGTGGCCAGATTTGGCTTCTTGAAAACTTAAGAGTTTCTGAGTTTTTGCTTCAAGGTTGAAAACCTATTCTGTCCCTGATCTTGCGAAGTAATCTATGTCTAGTAAGAGTTGGTAAAACTGCCCCTGATTGCACAGATCTGGGAGGTTTACACAAATAGACTTCAAGTTAAAGCTAGTCTGGACAACTTCAGGAGAAGGATGAGGGAGATGGCTCAGTGGTAAGAGCCCTTAGGCAGCAAGGTTCAATCCTTCAGTGCCTACAAAAAGTCCAGATACAAAACTGCTAAGTACTGTGGATCAGTAAAGAAAAGTTAAATTAATACAAACTGCCATAAAAACTGGTCAGGCCTTTGAGAGAGACATTGGTAGAACAGAAAGTTATGCTAATATTACATCCTGATGGAGAGAGATGAAGTAAGAGGCTAAAATGTACACCTTAGCCTCAGATACCACCTTTTTTTTTTTTTTTTTAAATAGTGCTGGAGATCGAACCTACAGAGCCAGCCCTTTTTTTAAGTTGAGACAGGATCTCAGTAAGTTGCCCAGACTGTCTTTCAACTTGCAATCCTCCTGCCTCACCCTCCAAGAGACTAGGATTACAAATTTGAGCCAGTAAGCCCAGGTGAACTTTTTCAAAAGCACCCCAAATGGCTATGATAAATGGTGAGATAGGAAACCCCAGTTTTTTGAGAGTCCTTATGTACTAAAATCAAATCACAGTGCTGTCTCCTCAGCAGCTAACAGAATAAAAGCCCACTACCAGGAAAGGTCTAGGCACTGAGTGTGCTCTTCTATACTAGTTCACACTCTGTCAAGTAGGTAATTTCAACCTCCATTTGGCAGACAAGGAAATCAGGCTTACGGTTTCAAGAGTGTCTCTCATACACAACTAACAAACATTGGCATGATGGAACACACTGTCTTTCCCCAGGAATGTGAGTCAGCAAGTGACCTGGAAGCTTTATGACAGACGCAGGCCACCCCGCCAGGCAGCCTGGCTACCTCCTGGTTTTACTGTTTGCTGAGGAAGATAAGAATCAAGTTTCACTACTAGGAAAACCAGTGACCCTAAAAGGAGGCCCAGTAATTTAAGTGCTGACTTGCTGAAGAAAGAGTCCCCAGCACCTGGCCCTGCCGTGCAAAAGCCATCACACTCACTATACCTCACAGAAGTCTTCACCTCCTCGATTGGGAAGATGACAGAGGTGAGCTCTAGGATATGGGACCTTCGCAGGCGTGCCAGCCGGTCATAGTGACTCCTCAAGTCAATGGTTTTCTTCTCCACCAGGTCCCCGAGCTTGCGGTTGTGCCGCTGGATCTTCTCCTTCTTCTCTTGGTGCCGCTGTGCTCGGCTGTATAGCTTCTGGTTCTTTTCCTTGTTCTTGAGGAGGCCTTCAGAATCTACGGCACAGACCGCAGCCTGTATGAGCAGCCATGCACATGAAGCCACCTCACTGCGCCACTTCACTCTGGGCATGCCTCAACAGATCCTCTGGGCTGGAGTCTGAGGCTTGCTAGGCTCACTGTACCGAAGTCAACCTTCATTTGAGCCACAAAGCAAACTGTGCACTCTTAAGACAGGCATCTAGGAACCAAATTCTCCAGCTCAAACCAAGCTTGGGGCCTTCCAGGACCTCTGTGCTACCTCAGCAAGCACCCAACCTTTATTCCATTAGCTAGTCTACAATTGATTTAAGCCTTTCCATTCTCACTATTGCTTGTAATTAACACTTAAATGCCACCCATCTCTAGGTGGCTCAGTTCCAACCTACTTATTGCCCTCTGTGTCATGTGTGTCTGTGTGTGTGTAAAAATGGTCCTCTTGCCTCAGCCTGCTGAACGCTGGGATTATAGGTGTGCATCACCATGCATGGCTATTGTACAATCTTTATAAACTACAACCAATGCCTGGCAGTTCTTAAACACAGAGCACACTTTTTAACCTCCAAACAGGCACACAGCCACATTCCCTTTCACCCTGGCTCTGTTCAGTGCCTCCACACTCAGGTCTTCTCAGACAGCAACTGAATGCATTCAGTATTCAGAATGAATACTGAAGTAGCTCCTGTCCTGCACACACTACTCATCCCTGCGCAGTCTGGGAATGTGCTTTATTTGCTCCTATTTTTCTCATTAGCAAGGCTCTGACCATAAATGATCCCCAGCTCTGTTTCTCACAGCCTGCCTGTTTGACGCCTTAGCACACGGCTCTTAGCACTTCACCCCGGGCCCAATGAAGCCTCGCCGCCTCCTAAGCAGGCTGTGAGAGGCACCTCAGGAGCACCTGTCTCACAAGCCTCTGTCTCTGAGGACCTAAGCTTGTGGTTTAGCTCTGGCAGAAGCTTTCTTAGTTTTCCATCTCCTCTCAGAAACACCTCTTTCCAAAGCCAGGTCCATGTCGATATCTAGGTAAAACATCCCAGGACTTAGCCCCATTTGAGCTTGCTTTTAGTTTTCACTCAGTCATGTCCGTGATATCTTTGACCCTTGGCAAGTACTCACAGGAATTTGTCTAGCCATGGTGCTGAGTCAGAGAGGACAGTTTAATATTCAGTACCTTGGCCAGCACAGGTGACAGGATACTCAGTCACCTATCTGCAATCTGTGCTGATTTTGGAACTCAAAGTTCCCTCATCTCTCCCTAGTATCTCCCTTAAAACATCAAGGCACTTGACACTATTTCTAATCTACTAGGCAGCCAGATGAAGCCCACCTTTCAAATGCATGTAACTAACTTTCCTCCCCATGCCACTAAAGTGCACCTGCGCTATACTGCGCTGTGGAGAAGCAGCCCCTCAGGCTCTACAGCACCCAGTCTGTGCCCTTTACTGACCGCACTAGACATATTCAACAGCAGTTTAAAGGCAAGATTATTTGTAGTACCCTCTTCACCTACGAGCTTGGCCTCACGAATCCCTTCCAGAATTTGTGAACTTGCCAGACAGTGCGGAGGCTCTTGAGGGCACCTTCTATCAAGCAACAGTTTTCAACTCTGCACCCAAAGCAGCCCGAAATGAGGTCTGAGGATCTGAGCTGACAGCAGTCTGGGAATCCACAATACGTGCAAACAAACTTTCAACAGAGCAATATGCTGTTGCTGTAAACCTAAGGTGGCCCCTACACTTCTCTGCCTGGATTTCCTGATGGTCATAAGGTCACTCTCATCATGTGCTAAATGTGCTATGGTTGCCTTAAGACCATCTTTTTTGTTTTAAAGTGTAGGAACCTGTTAGATGAAATGATTAGAGCTCTATGCATGTACATGCACAGCATACCGTATGGCTTCAACAGGTTGGGATACCTGAGCGTCATGGGGAAATGGTGAGCCAATGTTAAGTAACAATTTCTGATGCTGCTGGAGACTGCAAGCAAACTCGGGGACCCTCCTCCCTGCAAATACACACTTATGGACCATGTGCTCTGCTGCCTACCTATCCAGTCCAGACAACAGCATATAAGTACTTCATGAGAGTAACCACCTTCAAAGGCCGCTCTGCCACCGTGACATGCCACTACAGAACAACTACTTCTAAACTGAGGGACGATTCATGAGACATGGTGGTTCTCAACGTCAACGTCTAGTTAAGGTGGTTTGAATGGGAATGGCCCACAGACTCATGTTTGGATGGTTTATGACTGGAAGGTTTAGCAAGGATTGGGAAGTGTGGCTCAGGGATTGGCTGTGAGGCCTGAAACGCTTCCTGCTTTTCCCAAACTCTCTGCTTCCTGCTTGTAGCTTGAAACGTGAGCTCTCAGCTGCTCCAGCTCCCATGCCTTTGCTCCACCATCATGGACACTAACTTCTGGAATCATAAGCCCAGTTAAATGCTTTTTTCATAGCTGTCTTGAAATAGTGTTTTACCACAGCAACAGAAAAGCAATTAAGACACTAATGTTGAGAAATAAATGTCTCTAAGATTTCTTAGAGGACATAAAATTTGACAGCCACCTACGGTGACATCTGAAGCATTTATCTGTAATGTGAAACAAGTACACGTTTTATACACGTGAATTCACTACGGGAAAAGCCATGGTTTCACGTTACTGCATGAGTATCAAGTATTACACGTTGAGTCCCACGGCACACCCTACCCCTCCTTTCAACTACTGCAAAACAGCAAATGTGCCTGTTGTTTGGTTTTTATGGTGTTGGTGATCAGGCCAAAAGCTGAAGGAATGCAAAGCACTGAAGTGAACTACATTCCCAGCCCTTCCCTTTTAGATGAAGACAGCTACTGAAAAACCTCTGCAAAAATCCCTGTGCAAATGCCTTACAGAGAAAGGCAAGCAAGCAGAGGCTCAGCTTCCCTGGTAAAACAATCCAGAACAGGGGGCTGTGCATGTGGCACTAGGGATGAGGAGAGAAGCTTGTAAATATCAGTCCCACCTGGACTTCAGAGCAAGACCATTTCTCAATGAAGAGCCCAATCTGAAGAACAAAACGCTCAAAAAAAACTTCTTAAGACAGGCTCTCTCTATGTAGCCCTGGCTGTCCTGGAACTGGTATCAAAGTCAAAACACTAAAAATACCATATGAAATTACCTCCAGAGTAGATGTATAAGGTACATGTGAAACACAAATGGATTTCATGTTTAGATGGTACCAACACAATATTTCATTTTATTTTTATATAAGACATATGTGCTGTATACATGTGTGCTATACACACATTCCAAGATTCAGGGAAATCTGAAATCTAAAATACAATTTACAGGCATTTCACATTAGGGATTTGATATTTTCAACCCATAATAAAGTTTTCAGTCACTAACACCCTGTGACAGTCAATACTGCCAATGATAGGGCCAAGTACCATAGGAGACAAACCTCTGGCCATGTTTGTCAGCAAGTTCCTTGTTTGAGTTAACTGCAGATCCCCCTTAAGTGTGGGCTGCACAGTTTCTTAGGTTGATCCCTGACTGAAGGAAAAGAAGAAGCAAGCTAAGCAAGCACATACCTCCCTCCTTCCTGACTGTGGATGCAATGTGCCCCAGTACCTCAGGCTCCTGCTGCTCCGACTCCTGTCTTGATGGACTGCATCCTCCAACTGTGAGCAGAATAAACCCTCCCTTTTTTAAAGATGCTTTTGCCAAGTGTATACTCACAGCAGGAGAAAATTAACCAACTCCTGTGCAACTCCACTTCTCACCATTCCACCCCATGAAACTCGCATAGGCCTCTTACTGGGGCTGCAGGGAAGGGAAATTACTTACTTTTCTTCATCTCTTCATTTCCTTTACATATTGTTTGTTTCAGCTGTTCAATCCTCATTTTGCATGACATTATTTTCCATCTCTTTAAAAAATATGCAACAAATATCACAAATGTTAGTCTCACAGGATTATCTACCTGAAATTACTGTTTATTTTCCAGTTTATCTTAGAAGGCAGTGAAAAAAAGGCTATGGTAATTGCATTTGTTACAGCTGTTTGAACTTATGGTAGATTACAAAAGGGAAAGTATTTTTCTGGTTCCATACAGTAGCTGCTGAAAAATTAACAAGAATGAAACTTGGGCAGTTCCTTCCCATGGGCTAGAGCATAGAAAAAAAAAGCTTCTGAACTTTCCCTACCCAGTACACAGCTGGCAACTAGCTAAGCTGGATGTGGTGATGCTCACATGGAATCCTAGCTCTGGGGAGGTGGAGACACAGGGTTCAGGATTTCAAAGCCACCCTGAGCTACACAAAATCCCTGCTTCTAACCCATCAAAACACAAATAAACTAAAGATTCATTTCCTTATAGTATACATGTCATAGGGTCAAGGACACACATAGTGGCTTCCCCATGGACAGAGCAGATTCACAAATCAGCAACTGAGTTCCACACTCAGATGACTCAGAAAATTACATGAAACTTCCCCTTTACATTACCAGGAATGGTACAGGCAAGCACAGCTCCCCCTAGTGAATAAAGCATCAATGCTTATAGGACCCCTGTGGTGGTTTGAATGAAATGGCCCCATAGACTCATGTTGTTTGACAACTTGGTCCCCAGTGGTGGAACTATATGTGAAGATTAGGAGGTGTGGTCTTGGTGTGGGAGGTGAATCACTGAAGGAAGGCTTTGAGGTTTCAAATGACTCCTTACATCCTCTTTCTCTCTCTCTGCTCATGGTCATGGACCAATAGCTCTCAGCTGTTCTTTGGCTTCCCATAACGGGCTCTCAATGCTCTGAAACATTAAGCCAAATTAAGCTCTTTCTTTTATAAGTTGCCTTGGTCATGGTGTTTTGTCACAGCAACAGAAAAGTAACTAGGACATAGTCAGGTGTAGGCATTAAGGTTACTGGGTATTCAAATGCTAATTTCTGTAGGGGGGGGGCACCTGCCATATCTGGTTGCAATCCTTACTTGGAGAATCTCCTATCAATGTTGTGTAAACACTGCTCCCCTATTGTCCCCAGATATGCCAATAAAGCAACTTACAGCCAATCACTGAGCAGGGCTAGACTTCCTGCCAGCCAGGGGAGGAGGAGGTAAAAGAGAAAGTGAGGGGATTGAGCCACCTACAAAGAGGTCCGTGAAACATCAGGAGAGAGAGCTGGAACAAAGTGCAAATTTTTCTGGGATGTGTGCTGGGAGGAAGCCAAATTTGCTTAAAGGATTAAGAATAGAGTATGGTGTGTGCAGAGATGGCTCAGAGATTAAGAGCACTGGCTGTTCTTCCAAAGGTCCTGAGTTCAATTCCCAGCAACCGCATAGTGGCTCATAACTTTCTATAATGAGATCTGGTGCTCTCTTCTGCAATACAAGCATACATGCAGTCAGAATAATGTATAAATAATAAATAAACCTTAAAAATAGAGTAATAACTGCTCAGTTACTGTGCTGTGAAGCTTATTAGTAAACAAATATGAAAGTCATTTATTTGTGTGATAGCCAGATTAAGAAAGAAACTGAGAAACACACAGTTTTATAAAAATTATCCTATCAGCCAGGATTCATGGGTCTCGGAATGAACAGGTGAAAAAATGGAATGGTTCCACTCTCACCCCTAAAGACCCACCAGGAAAATATTTGTTTCCTGTTCCCATGACCTTAAATTCTGCTGCCTTAGTAATTTTAGTTGCAGAGTGGGCAGCACCCCCAACAGGAGACAATAAACATACTGAATTGGAAGCTCAGAATTTCCCCTTGGCCACTTCGGCCTTCTGGTACCCTTGAGCCAACAGGCTAAGATAGTAATAGTGTTAGGAGGGGTGACTGACCCAGATTCCCAAGGGGATATTGGACTGCTTTTCCTCAATGGAAGTGAGAAATATTATGTCAGGAGTGCAGAAGATCCTCTAGATCATATCTTGGTGCTTTTATGCCCTGGGAAACTACAACAATCCATTCCGGGCAGGATGACAATGGACACAGACCCTTCAGAACGAAAAGTATGGGCCACTTCTCCAGGAAAAGGAGTCAAGGCCTGCTGAGTTGCTTGCTGAAAGTGGAGAAAATACAGAATGGATAGTAGAGAAGGATGGTTTTAAATATAACTTAAGGCCACTTGACTCTGCAATAATGTGGGTTATAACTGATATGCATGTTTCTGCCATATTTTGTTAATAGTGTACTTATATAGATTTTTTCTTTCCTTGGTTTCTTTATCATGTAATACAATAACAGTAATATTAATACACCTCAAGGAATATTGCCAGCTATTCTAAAATATATCATGTGTTTGTGGTAGTATGTGGGATATTTATATTATGCTAGGCATAAGTATGCCCTAGTTATTGTTTTCATTTGGAAATCAAGTATGACATAAGCAAATATGATTGCATGGCAAGGTGACACAGGATGGTGCACTTGTGTGGCTGTTCTTGGTTATCAACTTGACATCTGGAATTAACTAAAAATTCAAGCAGCTGGACATACATGTGAGGGATATTTAGTTAATTGATCACATGAGGTGAGAACGTCCACATGGATCATCTGGCATTGGAATACCCATCCTAAATCTGGGCCCCACCTCATGGCAGCCTAAATGAAGCTTTTTGCCTGCTTGTCCTTATTCTCACTGCCAAGTTCATCTATCTTGCTGATGAGGCATTCCTTAACTGCCACTAGAGCCTACTTCTTTAGGATTCTGAAATACTAAAGACCATCTGAGACATCCAGCCTTGTGGACCGTACAAATTTTGGATTCTTGGACTTCCTTTTGGGAGATAGCACTGTTGAACTAGTTGGACCACAGCCTTTATAAGCCTTGCTAATAAATCCCCTTTCTACCTATATAAAGATTCACTCTGCTAGTTCTTTCCTTTAGAGAACCTTAATACACCTCCTCCTATTTTGATCTTGTGAGAACTATATGCTATTATACAGTCCAGCCTGGCCTGGAACTCATGCTCTTCCTGCTTTGGTGTCTCCAGTGTGCATTACTAAGTCAGGCTGAGGATTCTACAGAAAATGAGAATGTTATAAAGATATTAGAAAAGTCTTTATTGAACTTCTTTTTTATTTATAATATTCATAGCAGGAGTCATTTCCATCATCAATATTCTTTAAGTTTCATAAAAAATTATACATGCCTCCTTTTAAAAAAAATTAGACCGGTGGTGCACACCTGTAATCCCGGCACCCAGGAGGTTGAGGCAGGCACATCACTGTGAGTTTGAGGCTAGCCTGGTCTACAAATACAGTCCAGAAGAGCCAAGGCTACAGAAAGAAACCCCATCTTGAAAAACAAAACAAACAAAAAAAAATATACTCTGCAGGAAAAAGGAAACATGAGTATTGTATGGAGTCATGAATACTCAGTATACAGTCCTTGATCCAGATACACTTCAGTGCTAATGCCAGTTCACCATCTATCATTTTTAGTATATTTGAGTACATTTTAGTATATTTAAATACACACACAAAGGGAATGATGGTACCTTATCCTTTTACCATTAAAAATTGTATCCTAAGTTATAGTTCCTTCGGATACATAAATACTAACCACATGTTTTTACATCATTAAAAATTGAATTGCCACAGTAATTGGACATAGTTATGGGATTCACTGTGACATTTCAATACATAAGCCATGGACTCTTTTCAATTCCTGAACCTAGAGCATTCCTTTATTACCTTCGGTAGCTACCCATAAGTCTCTGTGTCTGTACATTTCTTAGGAGGAACCTGTTGAATACACAAGTGCTCTGTAAGCACCATAGGCCACCCTCACGCCAAGTGAGTATCTGTGATGCTTCCAACAGAGGAAAAGGTATCAAAGTCCCTAATTCACACACTAGTGTCCATTTCCCCAGCTTAGTGGTTAATTTTATTTAATGTACAAGACTTTTAAATTAGTCTACTATGCTAAAATGCTTTCCTGTGACTTCTAAAGGTCCTAAGAACTGCAAACTATAGATGCAAACAAAAGAAGGACATGGCCTTCTTTTGTTGTTGTTTGTTTTAAGCTGGCATGTCATGTGGCCCGGTGGCTCCAAGTCCTATCCCTCTTATCTTCACCTCCCAAATCCTGGGATTCTAGGTTCACAGACCATGAAGAGCTCTTCCTGAATCTTCAGTATTTTACATCTAACCATGTGTTTATTATTAGTTAATTCTTGCAAAACAAATGCTCTACTGGTTCTGTATTACTATGCCAAGAGCAGACTTGTATAATTATCCTTTATGATGGTTGTATAATTTAATCGCCTCTCCCACTTGGTATATCTCCATGTAATAGTTTAGAAGGCCACATTATAAATATATTTAAACACCAGACTGTCAAATGTGCTAAAAAACTAAAAGAATTATTTCTTTAAGCTCTACCAACTTAAAAACATGTAGACTCAGCCAGGCGTGGTGGTGCATGTCTTCAATCCCAGCACTCAAGAGGCAGAGGCAAGCAGATCACTATGAGTTTGGGACCAGCCTGGTCTACAAAGTGAGTTCAGGACAGCCAAGGCTACACAGAGAAATCCTGTCTTGGAAAAAACAACAACAACAAAAAAAAAAACCCATGTAGACTGATGTATGAAGGATACTGGCATAAACACTTCCTGGAACTTACCAACTGATCTGTTAGCCGTTTTCCTTCCATCGCTTTTAATACTCTGTATGCAAAAGAGACATAATAAAACTGTTAATGCAAATCTTAGAAAGCTCTAAAGATATAAATCTATGTTCAAAAATATTATGTATATTGGTGTTCTGCCTAAATGTGTATGTCTGTGCACATGGGTGTGCCTGGACCTGAGGAAGTGCCAGATGAGGGCATCAGGTCAATCTCCTGGAGCTGGATTTGCAGACTGTTGTTATTATGGGCTACCATGTCGAGGCTGGGATGGGGGGGGGGAGGGCGCTGGGAAGGAAACCCAATGGCTCTTAAAGGCTGAGCCATCTCTCCAGCCCTGATTTTTTCTTTTGTTTTCAATACCAAATCTTGCTACATGCCTAGGTTAGTCTTGAACTCAGCCTTCTGATTATAGGTGTATACCGCCACGCCTAGCTAAGATCAGGTTTTAGGAATAGTCAAATGACAACAGGCACCATAGGAGAGCTACTGGATCAGTTTAGGGCAAAAAGTTCTACAGAAAAATTATAAAACCTAAGGGGTAAGATAGTCATAAGGGTGCTGGCTAACAACTCACTCTTGGGCCTCACCTAGACTTACTACACCAGAATGTCTGAGGCAAGAAGTCCAAGAATCTGCATCTTAAAGAATTCCATCTCGACTACTGAATTTTTGTGTAGACAGCTGGAACTCTACTGCCCTAAACTGATTACATAAGACAGGCTGCCCTGCCCTTTACTGATAACCAAAGATGAGGAGAGCGGTGAGGTCCCATGGGAACCACCTGTGCGAACATTAACGCAGGTCTCATAGGGCCTACTGCCACCACCAGTGCCCAGGACCAGGCCAGTGACTCATCTGTCTAAACATCGATGGACTGCTGAGACTCCACGTCTTGGCCAAGATTTTCTAGAAACTTGATATTCTCTGCTTCACTTCTCAGACACTCTTTCTTCCCCAAAACTGTAAAATCTGATACTCCACACACTAAGCTATTGGGGCATTCTTCTCACAGCTTTAGAAGACAGTCTGCTAAATGAGCTGGCAATTCACAGATCTGCAACAGATCGAAGTCAAGCAGCAAGACACAACCTCTATCTACAACCTAAAAACTAAAAACTTACTCTTTTTGAAATTCTTCTTGCTTGCTCTTAAGTTGGCTTAGCCTTTCCTTCTTGTCAATAAACCTGCAAAAAAAAAAAAAAAAAAAACAACCTTGGTTTATTTATGTGCCCTTCCCCCACACACACAGTTTAATGAGACTCCACCAAATTCTGAACTGATCACTTCTGCAAATTCCTGTGACATCCTTTGTTTTTCAAGACAGGGTTTCTCTGTGTAGCCTGGGATGCTCTGGACTTGTAGATCAGGTTGGCCTCAAACTCAGCAATTCACCTGCCTCTGCCTCCCAAGTGCTGGGATTAAAGGCATTCACCACGGCCATCACCATCACCTACCTGTAAACACTTTCTAAATAGGATGCAAACAGCTTCTCACCACCAGGTATTTTTTAACCAAGTTGGAATTGTCAACTTTAAAGCTCTTTTCTGACTTTTTGTAGGTTCTATCCTGTGCCTCAATGTTTACTGTTTTCCAACACACACATATCAGAATACTAACATAAAAAACATTTGTTCTTTTTTAAGACAGGGTCTCATGCTATAGCCCTAGCTGACCTAGAACTCCTATGAGACCAGGCTAGGCTTGAACTCTCAGATCTGCCTGGCTCTGCCTCCCAAATGATGTGATTAAAGCAATGACTGACTATGCATAGCACCCCTAATGTGAATTTGAATACAAGAAAGTTGAGGCTTTCATTATGAAAGGAATCTTTAGTTGAAAACTTAATGTAATCCTGCTTTCCTCTACAAATTGAGTCCTTACAACTTCTGAAGTAGAACTTTTTCCAACGGAGGCTTACAAGTTAGTTAGTGAAGGAAGGTATATCATACCATTTCTCTAGGCTTCTTAGTTGTCTATTGCTATCACTTTCACTTTCTTCAGGCTACTCTTTGGGTTTAAGTTTTGGCTTGTGATAATTTAGAATAATTTACCTCTCTCTTAATTTAAAATTTTATTTGACATACTAAAAATTAAAAATCAGGGCTGGCTTAGTGTTAGGCACTTGTGTGCTTATGGGACGTGGGTTTGATTCCAAGCACCCACGTGGCAGCTCACAGCCGTGTGTACTACAGTTTCAGGTGAGCCAATGCCCTCTGCTAACCTACACCCACACCAGGTACACACTTAACAAACATGTATATGCAGACAAAACACTCATATATGTCTAAATAAATAAAGCCATTTGTTATCTTAAAACTTAGCAGGTAATATTTTCATACATAAATGGATTGTGTAATGTTTACATCTGCTTAACCATATCAATGTCCTCAAACATTTATTGTGTCTTTAAGATAACCAAATTCAAGACTTTAAAAAAAAAAATCTACCTTACACAATTACCTATAATCATCCTACTGCACACCAGGACTTCCAGCTTTTACCTAACTATAACTAATCAAACTTCTGGTACTCTCCCTCCTTCCCAGCCTCTGTAACTACCATCACAGTCTCTCAACTAAGACCAACTCTTTTATCCTTATTTTTATTTGTGTGTTTATTTCTTTGTTTTCAAGACTGGGTTTCTCTGTGCAGCCTTAACTGTTCTGGACTTGGATTTGTAGACCAGGCTGCCCTTGAACTCAGAGATCCACCTGCCTCTGCCTCCCTGAGTGCCGGCATTACAGGCATGTGCCACTATGCCCAGCTGAGGCCAACTCTTTTAGCTCACACATGCAAGAAAGGCCATGGCGTACCTAATCTCTCTGCGCCCGGCCTCTTTCACTTAACCCTACAACCATGTTGTTGAGAATAGTTTTTAACAGAACATGAAGTTGTATTGAATTATTTTATTTTTTTTGGAGACATGGTTTCTCTGTGTAGCCCTGGCTGTTCTGGAACTCTCTTTGTAGACCAGGCTGGCCTCAAACTCACAGAGATCCACCTGCATCTGCCTCCCCAGTTCCAGGATTACAGGTATGCACCACCGCGCCTGCTCAGAATATGAATTTTTAAATGTCCACTCTCAGCATCACTAAAGTTGCAGCCTACAATTTCTGATAATGTATATTTTTATCATTTAGTTTTAAATTTCTTTGCCCATAATTATTTAGAACTGTCATCATATGGTTTCCATATATAGGCGTTTTTACGTAGCTTCTTATTACTTTTCTTTTTTGTTTGGTTTTCGAGACAGCAGCTCACTACATAGCCCTAGCTGGCCTGGAACTCAAAACAGAGTTCCACCTGCCTCTGCCTCCCAAGTGCTGGGATTAAGTCTTACTATTTTTCTAATTTAATTTGTTATAGTCACAAGCTACACTCCATGAGTTTTCAAGGTCCATATTTGTTCTGTCTGTGAAAGTTCCACATACACTTGAAAGAATGTCCCTGCAGCCATTTGGCACAGTATAAATAACTGCCATCAAGTTGAAAGTGGCCGACAATATCTGGAGACCTGCAGCTTATTGTGCAATTAGGATTTGGGGGTGAAAGGATGGCTAACACCGTGCAAACAATTAGGAAATGAGCAAATACCAGCTAACGTGCATTGGAGTCCAAGAACAGGTTCTTGATGTCTCATGAAATCCTAGCATGAACACAAAACACAGAACAGAACTGCCACCACAGGGGGGAAAAAAGAATGAATCCAGACAAGCAGTTCTCTTTAAGACACTCTTTCTGTAATGCCCATGTTTAAAACACACCAGACCCTTACTTCTAAATCAGTGGCTCTCAGCCTTCCTCCAGTGGCAACCCCTTAGTAGAGCTACTCATGTGGTGAACCCCCACAACCACAAAATTATTTCAGTTGCTACTTCATAATTGTATTTGTGCTACTGTTATAAAATGATTATGGAAGTATCTGATATGCAGATACTTAGGCAACCCCCGTGAAAGGGTGGTGCCAGTCCCCAAAAAGTTCTTAACTCACAGTTTGAGAACCTCTGCTCTTAGATGAACGGGATAACATGATCTAATCATCACCTTATCATGTAGCACTGAAAATATGCAACATATACTAAACAAATAAAGCCAGCAAGTTTATATATGACAAGCCAAGCTCCTCAGAAGAGTCCCATCACTACAGAAATTTCCACTGGACAGCACTACAGTGTCCAATAAATAATAGCAATTGCATGCAACAACTGAGTGAGAACCCAAGCCCATAGAGTCAGCCAGAAAGCAGGCATTTACCATGAGCCTGCAACGCAGAACATGCATGCTTTAGAGTTAAGAGCTGCAGACTTGTGGCCTCACACTTTCCCTGTTTTTCACTAAACAGTAAACTAGGCATGGTAGGGCATGCCCGAAATGTTGTACTCAGGAGACTGAGGCAGAAGGATCCTGAGTTCTAAGGCAGCTTGGACTACAGGGCAAGATTTGGGGAGACCGAGACTAAAGTGGCATTTGCTTTAGCTTCAATAGCAAGCAGTAACAGAGTCAAACTTACAGAGCTCTCACACTAGGCAGAAAGCTGGTATGTATGGTAAAATCTTGCTTTCATGAGCTATAAAAATGAGACAATAAACCCAGAGGCAGAGGCAGGTGGATCCCTAAGTTCAAGGTCAGCCTGGTGTCTGCAAGCTGAGCTGTCGAGCTCCAGGACAGCCAATGCTACACTTTCTCCAAAAACAACAACAAAGTGAATAACAGATGGGTCTAACCAGAAAGTCTATATTGTGCTGGTTAAGTCTGATGAGCTGTCTTAGAAATGGCAACAGAAAACAAACAAACAAAACACAACAAGAAATCCTTAACATATATAGATAACATCAGGAATAATAAACCAAAGATAACAGTAACATACAAATCAAATACTTTGAGTTACGTTATCCTTCACAAAAGAAATTAAAAATAGTGCTATAAAAGAAGAACCCAGGCTACACTACAAAGCAGCAGAGATAGACAGGAAGGACCTTGGCTGCTGGGCACTTGCTCACTCAAACACTCATCCAGTCTCCACATTCTCCATTCCACTGCTCACAGAAATGGATTCATCCCACCATCCTGTGTAAAGAAAAACAGTCACCACATTCAAAGAAGTCTTAATAGTTTATGTTTTGTCTTAAAACAGGATGTGTGGGGAGTGGATTCCTCTTTTATGCACCCTTTTTGCAAACTGGTCAGCACCACAGATGATCTACCTTGTTCACCGCTGGCTGGCACAAAGCTGCTTACACAGCCCTTGCTGATGGGCACACTGCTGCTCCCACAGGCTCATTACTACCAGCAACAGGGAAGATGCATGTCACACTGCGGTCTTTGCCAACTTTTCTGACACATCCTTACAAATGAGGCAAGATTCTGGGTGAAAGAATATTCACATGCAAAATTTCCTCTACAACATTTCACAAATTTATCACCCCACAGAGAGTAGGTAACAGGACTGACTCCCCAAGTTCTAAAAATGTGTTGTCAGTCTCTGCCATCCTCCTTGCTGGTTTGCCTGCTTGTACTTTACTGTCAAAGGCTCAGGTTTTTGTGGGGTGTTTTTTTTTTTTTTTTTTTTTTTTTTTGGTTTAGTTTGGTTTTGGTTTTTCAAGACAGGGTTTCTTTGTGTAGCCCTGACTGTCCTGGACTTGCTTGGTGGGCCAGGCTGGCTTCGAACTCACTGAGATCCCCTTGCCCCTGCCTCTCTGAGGGCTGGGATTACACCTTGCCTGGCTAAGGTTCAGTATTTTTAGAGCCAGCTAGTGTCTTGTTCTTCTGCTATTCCCTGTCAATACCCTTTATCCATTTTCTATCATTTTTTTCTTTTAAAAATTACCAGCCATGTGCAGTGGCACACGCCTGTAATCCCAGCACTGAGGGAGACAGAGGCAGGTGGTCCAGGACAGGCAAGGCTACAAAGAGAAACCCTGTCTCAGAAATATATGTATATTATATATATAAATATATATAAATAATATATATATAAATATATATATTATATAAATATATATGTAATATATATATATTATTACCATGGAAATCAGGTATTTTTCTTTGGCTCATGGTACAATCATGCTTTTCTTACTGTTTTCTTACTGCTTATGAAAATTCTGTCCTACTCTTGTTATTTAATGACATTTTCTGAAATGACTCTGCCAATAAATTTTAATTCCCCTCCCAAGTTAAAAATGCCTATTTCTTTTAGACAAGGTCTCACTATATAACTCTGGCTTGACATGAACTCACTACGTGGTCAAAGCTCTGAAGTCAGAGAAATCCATTTGTTTTTTGCCTCTTAGTTCTGGGATCAATAGTGTAGACTACTACACTCAGCTTACAAATGTCTTCTAAAGCCAAGTGTGGTAGCACAGGCCTATGTTCTCAGCCTCTGGTATTACATTCCTCATTACTTACATTTTTAGGGCATATTTCTTTAAGCGGACTTATTCCTTTAAATTAATTGTTGTTTCTTAAGTTCTTCCACAATTTTGAATTTTTTTCGCCATTAGAAAGTACTTGTCCAGGACAGCCAGAACTGTTACACAGAGAAACCCAGTCTTGGAAAACTATGATAGATAGACAGATAGATAGACAGACAGACAGACATATGTACGTACATACATAGGCAAGCAAGCAGAGAGAGAGAGAGAACTTGTCTTCATGTTCTATTGCTGTGTGTGAAGAGACACCATGACCAAGGCAACTCATAAAAGGAAATATTTAAGTGGGGACGTACAGTATCGGAGGCTTAGCCCATGATCATCATGGTGAGAAGCATGGTGGCATACAGCAGTCACGCTGCTGGAGAAGCAGCTAAGAGCTGCATCCTAATCCTCAGGTAGCAGGCAGCGAGAATGAAACCCACCTCCGGTGATATAGCCCCTCCAACAAGACCACGCCTCCTAATCCTACCCTGATAGCTCCTCACCTGGGAACTAAGCACAGAGCTACGGGAGCATATGGGGCCAATCTCACTCAAACCACAGTTGTCTTTCATATCAGCTGTCACATTCGTAGGAGAGAGTGTTCACTAAGAACTCAGTGTGGCAATATGTATACATTAGCTCAGAACAATGGGAACTTTCTGAGAGTGATACCACCCTTATACACTGAAGTATGAGGATGACTGAAAAATAGGGGATGACAGACATTATAGGCAAAATCCTGCAGTGTGAAATTTTTCTTTGTCCCACGCTGACACCTTTGTACCCACCAAACAACTGTCTGTGACATCACTAGGACTGCTAAAAGAGGCAGTGATTATCATAATTCCACTGATCTTAGATCTCTGAACGCAAGGCCAGCCTGGTACAGAGCAAATTTCAGGTAAAGAAAAGCTTAGATCCAGGAGTAGTGAGTGGTACTAGCCTTCAATCCCAGCACTCAGGAGATAGTTCTGGTAGGTTCTGTTCAGGCGATTGAGTCAGTGAGTTAAGAGGCATTGCATTGGAGATGAGTTCATGGCAGTTCAGTTCATGAAGTTCAGAGGCAGTCTTAACAGGAGAGCTTTACAGAGACAGGTTGAAGAGAGAATGAGCCAGAGAATGAGAAGCAGCCAGAAGATTAGAACAGACTGCTAGAGTTAGTTTGAGCCAAGCAGAGCAATTCAGAGAGTGAGAGAGAAGCCAGATTAAATCAGTTAGCTTATAGGATAGTTTAAGCCAGAAAAGCTGAGTTGAACCAGCCAACCAGAGTGCAGACAGAACAAGAAAGGATGAGCTTAAATCTTAGAGGCTTAAGATAAGATTATATGAAGGCTGGGCCTAAATAAGATTGTATGCAGGCTATAAGTTTCCAGGACTAGGCCTCTGTTAGCAGACAGAGGCAGTTAGCCTGGGAGATGACAATTACATCAGGCAAATAGAACTTACTTCAGCCAGGCATGGTAGTGAACTCATTTAGTCAGGAGGCAGAGGCGAGCGGATCACTGTGAGCTTGAGGCCAACCTGGTCTACAAAGTGAGTCCAGGACAGCCAGGGCTACACAAAGAAACCCTGCCTCAAAAACAAAACAAAAAAGAGAAACCAGACTAGACTTAAGGAAAGATTTACATCTGAAGATGCAATTATAATCAGTTATAGTAGCAAAATGTTAGGAACAACTTTAATGTCCAGTAGGAAGTTTAAATGATACCATGCTGCCATAAATACTAAATATTTTATAGTCAAAATTTCATACACATATGACCACCAACATACAGACACAATGCTGGGAGAGCAGAGCAATAACACAGCTGTGAAGTGAGTGAAGTTTCCTTTTTATGTGCTTCTGTACTTTACCAGTTGTCTACAATAACCATTTACCTTTTTGAAAGATTTTATGTGTACATGTTTGTCTGTAGGAGTTGATATGTACCACTGTACGTGCAGGAGCCCAGAGGGCTGATGAGCTCACTAGGTACCCTGAACTGGAATTACAGGCAGTTTGTGAATCATCATGTGGGTGCTGAGAACAGTACAGGAGCCCTAAGCAAGAGAAGAAAGTGCTCTTAACCAGTAAGCCATCTCTCCAAGACTAATCAATTACCTTTAACACCAGGGGGAAAATATATACTATTCAATCAATTAAAATTAACCATGCTCCTCTTTTGAGGCTGACACACGCTACATACACATATACATAATTCTATTGCAGAATATTTGGAAAAACCTGTTTCTAGTTGTGGTATAGCGCAGCCCTTGCACACACCTTTAATCCAAAAACTTTCTGTAGAATGATTAAATAAAGTCAATCATAGGCAAAGAGGCCAAGCAGGCAACCAGTTGACAGGGAGTGAACATAGGAAAAATTCATGAAGAGTAAAAGAAAGTCAGAATACAGACACTCACATAAATTAGAAAGGAGGGACATTCAGTCTGAAGAGCTTTAAGACAGCGTGGAGAAGGGTTTTGCTGTTGTTTTTCTTTCTGGGATGTTGGCTGAGTAGAAAGGTCAGGTGGGTGCTTTCCCTGCCTCTCTGAGCTAGCAGGCCTTCACTCTAGCATCTGGCTCCTGAGTCTTCATTGGTAAAATTAAACATTTGGTATTTTTGTTTGAAAGCAACATAATTCCTCCAAATTTCTTAGTTTCTTTGAGAAATTACACTCTCTAGGTTCCTTTTATTGGGGGAAGAGGAATGAAAATTAACAGTTTTCAGGTTAATGGGAAGGAACTTTCTTCATCCCTAATTTCAACACACATGGTAGAAGCCTTCATGAAAACTTTTAGCTCCAGAAATACAGCAGTGAGGCATCTAAGGCAATTCAGAGAGCAGAGCAACCTCCCAAAGCTCTGTTGAGAAGGGAGAGGGGCACAATATGGCTAATTACAGACTTAGAGACAGCTAAACTATCAAAATGTTTCTTTTTAAAGTAATTTTTATTTTATTTTATGGGTGTTTTACCTGCGTATGTTTCTGTATAGCATGTGCATGCAGTATCCATGGAAGTCAGCAAAGAGCCTCTGGAACTAGAGTTACAGTAGGTTGTGAGCCATCATGTGGGTGCTGGGACTCAAGCCTGGGTCTTCTAAAAGAGCAGCCAGTGCTCTTAACCACAAAGCCATCTCTCTAGCCTCTCAAGCTAAATTTTTCTTAAACTGAGATACTAATATGGTAACAATTAACAATTACTAGTTAACAAAATTTCTTTGTTTCTTCTTTCATGTTGAAAATTGAACCCAGAGCCTCACAAATGCCTTACACATACTAGAGCTAAGCCCTTACCTCGTCTTGCTTGAACTCAAGACAACAAGAGGGAAACAGGATGTGCAAAAAGCATGGGTATTGGGAAGATTCTATAACAGAACATCTTAGATGTGAGGAAATACAGTAGTCAATAGAAAACAGAAGCAGAGCACTGCTCAGTGTCCTCCTTCATGACTGGGACACTTCTATGCCCCCTGCCTACAGGATGGAAGAAGAGAAACTCAAAGCGTCATGCTCAGATACTCAGCCCATAGGTATACAGTAGTTGAGGGCTCTCTCGTCAGAGCCGCGTTCTGCATTAAGCCAAACTACAGAACCATGTGGTGACTGAGCATCAAGCCACTTCCCTCAGCTAACAAGACATCCTTTGGGAATTAAGATAGGACCATTCTTTTTTTTTGTTATGAAGATAGTAAATAAAAATAAAAGATCTTAATTTTTTTAAATATTTAAATATATATAGTTTAGCCTTAAAATATATATATATATATATATATATATATATGAATGTATATGTGTATTCTGTACATTAACATGGAAGATGTTAAGTACGAAAAACTAAGATCTGCAAAATAGCATGTGGTCTCATCTTGGCATGAAAAGTAAAGTATTAAAGACTATATCTCATCTGCCACAGAAGTAACCCTGTTGTGGGGCTGTGAGACTTATATTTCTATATTTCAGATATACATCCTAAATGTTCAAATGCTGAACTTACACTTAATTTTCTTTTTATAATGTGCTTTTTCACTCATGTATAATGATTCAAAATACCTGAATTCTGCCTTATTCTGTGTGTGGATGAACAAGCTGTCATGGAGCTATCTCCACATAGAGGAGCCAGATTACAGTGCTTACTCCAGGCAGACCAACCTCACCACATTCTAGAGCAGAGGGCAAGAAGACTGATTACTAGCAGAACTGGACTAAATGAAGCTAAGATGCTGATTACACCTCAGCTGGGTGCTTGGTCCTGACTCCAAGCAGAAGGATACAGTCTAGTCTAAAACACTGACTAATGTCTCTGTACTCTAGTCTTGACCCCTGAAGCACACTCCCTAGTGCTTTCAAAATAAAAACCTCATGTATCCAGCCACGCCAGCACTGCTCTGCCATGCTCAGGTAAGCACTACCACATAACCACATCAATGTGGAACCTTCCCTATCGTCAGCATACAGCAACCCCCATCACTAGCTTCATAATCACACTTTGTTTGACATTAAGTGCTCAATGTCTCTGGTGCTCTGCAGAGATCTGATTATAACAGGCTTTGAAAGCGCAGGGTAGAAACCCTGGCAGCTGGAGACAATCTTCTAGTGCCGGGCCTGGGGAGTACTCCACCATGGCAAAGTAGCAGGGGGAGCTGCCTGGAGGTGAGAGGAGCCCAGCTCCTCAGAAATCCTCACATAATGGCAGGTTGGCAGGTCTGCAGTGCTGGCTCTCCAGGCTTAACTCCCACTTCTGGATAACCCTTCAAAATGTATGTGACCCTTTTAGATACAGCTCAAACCTACCTATGAAAATCCAATGATTTTTCTTTCCTGTTTTACACACACATATACACATAGAAAATATAGTTTACTTGTGGATGTGAACTTAAGAAACACCAGAGCCCAGGTTAGCCACCAAGTCTGAGCCTGTTTCCTCGTCTTTAAAACAAGTTCATAATTCGAAAGGGTGTGGTAGGGAAAAACTGTGATAAAATTCTGAAAGATAATGATGACTGAAAATAAAAGCTGTGTTTTCTTTGCACATCTTAGAATACATTAAAAAGCTGTGCCGGAGAGGAGCTGGGAGTCTGGAAGGACGCAATCATGCAACAGACAGACTGATAAACTTGCTTCAGCTGGCTGCAGTACTGAACTCTCAAGACAAGAGAGTTCTTTTTCATCGTAACCAAGTAGCTTCAAGTTTTCTTGTAACTATTTTCTCTACAAGACTGACTACATTCATTTACCTAATACAGGTTAAATATAGCACTAGACACTTTAAAAGTATGCTCTAAAAATCACTCCTAGAAACCTGTGAAGTTTGATGCTCAACCATTTTCAAAATAAAATAAGCTTTAAAGTTTTTTTTTAAGTGTTCAAAATCATACAGCAAGTTGTGGAACTTGGATTCGATTCAAGGCAGCATGAATCCTAAGATTGCCTTTTTAACTCAATCTT
Organism: Psammomys obesus; assembly: GCF_907164565.1. Lineage (NCBI taxonomy): Eukaryota > Metazoa > Chordata > Mammalia > Rodentia > Muridae > Psammomys > Psammomys obesus. Next base: position 25,979,213 of record NW_026590062.1, on the reverse strand, counting down.
ATAGCCAAAGTTCAAGAGGTGTGCAGAAGCCAGATCACATGGAGATTCACACTCCAAGGCAAGAGAAGAGATTTTATTTTAAATGAAGTACAAAGAAAAATTAAGGGTTTAAGCAACAGACTGATATGTTGCTTACTTCTCTAGATGTGAAAAGCAGAGATGGTAATGTATGCATACAAGAAAGGATTACACACAGAACTGGATTGTAAGATGACAGATTCAAGATATACTTTGGTGTTAGACTGAATTAGACTTGCTGCTGGCTGGCTGGCTGGCTGATTACTTAGATGCTGGAAATAAGAGAAAAAAATTGAAGTACTATAAAAAGCCCACATTTTTTACTTTCGTGACCAGTCGATTGTGAGACATGACATAGAAGTGGTCTTGGGGCTGGCCCCACAAGTACTCGGGAGGCTGAGGCAGGCAGATCTCCCAGTTCAAGGCCAGCCTGGTCTACAGAGTGAGTTCTAGGACAGCCAGGACTACACAGAGAAACCATCTTGTGGAGGGGAAAAAGTGGTCTTAAAAATAGACTGTGAAAGAGGGCAAAATTCACTTAATTCTTAAATCCGCTATAATGAGGATGCAACAGTGTACAAAAATACTGTCTTGTCCTCAGAGTATACACCTGAGAGGACAAGGCAATCATTAAGTTATCATATGGTGATAAGACAATAAAGCACATTAAGTAGGAATAAGGGCATTAGCTCAAGGATCCAAAAGAGTCTTTAATGTCTAAGCAGAAGTCTGAAGGAAACAGGAGGCAGCCATGAAGATTACTTCAAGAGTTCTTGGCAATCTTTGTGTAACTGCAAAGGCTCCGGGGCAGGAATGTTCCTGAACTGACAAGGAAGCCAGGAAGATAACGCTTAATACGTAAGGAAGAAAAATAACAAGAGATTAGGTCTGAAGATGATATGCAGACCATTAGCTCAAGATTTTGGTTTTTGCCAGGTAGTTGTGGTGCACGCCTTTAATCCCAGCACTCAGGAGGCAGAGGCAGGTGGAGAGCTTGAGGCCAACTTGGACTACAGAGTAAGTTCCAAGTCAGTCAGGCTACACAGAGAAAAACAATAACCAAATAACAAAAGATTGCAGCTTTCACTTTGAGCAGAACAAAACCAGAGTCTGAAGAGAAGAATGGTGTGGTAAATTATGTAATATGTGAATTACACTAATAAGAAAGGGTACAGGAAGCAATCCTTTGGTAGATTAGACTGCATAACAATGAAAGGATCAGATTTAGGCTAGGTTTTGAAGAGACAGAATTTGTTGATGAGATTAGACTGATCGCCTACTGAGAACTGGAAGGAATTTTTTTTTGGTCTGAATAAAGGAATATGGTATTACAATTTATTGTATTGAGATGATGTGGAAAGCACATTAATAAAAATGAGTTCTGGTGGTCATGTTAAGAGATAACTATCACCAACAGGTGATGAAAAGGGGAAAAGTCAAATAAGGATGTGGACTAGCATACTGTGTTCTGGACTTTGAGAGAGATCTGGGTTGGAGCTACTAAGACTGATAATCTTCAGCATCTAGATATTATTAAAATTACAAAAATAAACATAGGAAAATGAAGACGCTAAATACTTGATATGGTTCAACAAGGACAATGGGTGCAGAGCTGTGATCCCAGCACTCAGGAATACAGAGGCAGGGGGATCTCTGTGAGTTCAGAGTGTATCCCAGAACAGCCATTGCTATACAGAAAAACCCTGTCTCTAAAAGCAAAACAAAACAAAAACAACAACAAAGAAAGTTCAACAAAGAGACAGTCCCATCTCCTACCTTTTTTTTTGTTGTTGTTTTTTGTTTTTTGTTTTTTTTTTAATAACAGAACTGGTTTATTTTTTTAGAGCTATAACTTAGAACAGCAAGTCTATGGTCTAAATTCAAGTTCATCCATAAAACACAACAGTGCACTAAAAAGACTTTGTTATACCAATAGTTTCAGAAGAAAAAAAGACGAGCCCCAGCCATGATCACAAGAAAACTGGGAATTCAAAACACCCCCAATCTACATGTTGTAGAGTCTAGCAATTAAATGTACAGGATGTGGGTGCAGAATTTCTGGACTTTAACATTTTGTGACTCCAGGGCAAGGCATTTACTGTATGTACAAGTCTCCTCAGTAGTCAGTTGGCATGGTTGTTCTATGTGCTGTTTTTTGTTTTGTTTTGTTTTGTTTTGTTTTGAGACAGTGTTTCTCTAATAGCTCTGGCTGTCCTGGAACTCTGTAGACCAGGCTGGCCTTGAACTCACAAAGATCCAGCTGCCTCTCCTCCTGACTACTAGGATTAGAGGCATGCACCTTCAGTTGCCTGGCCTGCATGGTTGTTGTAAGAGAATAAATGCTTCAATTTACTGGTACAAAAATTACCTATAGAGCCAGGCTCAGTGGCTCATGCCTGTAATCCCAGCACTCTGGGAAGCAGAGGCAGGGAGATATATGAGTTCAAGGCCAGCCTGCAAAGTCCAGGACAGCCAAGGCTACACAGAGAAACCCTGGGGGGAGGTTTAAAAGAAAAAAATTGCCTGTCAAGCCAGGTGTGTGGCCCACACCCTTAATCCCAGCCTCGGGAGGCAGAGGCAAGGGGATACAAAGCCAGGCCAGCCTGATCTATATAGTGAGTTCCAGGACAGGCAAGACTAGTGAAATACTGTCTCAAACAGAGCTGGATGTAGTGGTACTCGCCGGTAATCTCATCATTAAGGGAGACAGAAGCAAGCAGATCTCTGTAAATTCGAGGCCAGCCTAGTCTACAAAGTGAGTCCAGGACAGCCAAGGCTACAAAGAAACCCTGTCGTGAAAACAAACCAACCAACCTAAGTTACCTGTCTTACTATCATCAAAACTACATTGCTGAAACAAAAGTTAAGAGACAGACTCTTCAGCTAAACATTTATTTTTCAATTATCTTAATTCAAAAGGCAGGCAAAATAATTTCCTAAATTCAAATGATTCTAACTAAGGGCTTGCAACTCAAACACATTCCCAAATACCCGATGACACAAAATCATCTTTGGGATTACAAAGATGAGGCAACCTCCTCGTCCACGCTCACACAGACCTAGCTGACAAGACCCACCTGTGACAGACAGCAAGGGCCCAATCCCTCCTAAACAATTTAGTTCTCTCTATGGGTTCCTTGTGTAAAAAGTATGCACGTCTGAAGACGGGAAAAGGTTAAGCTAAGCTTCTCAATGAGAGTAAAGCGACGAACCAGCACTCCTTTACACAGCAGCATAGACTTCGGAAGGACATTATTTCGTTTTCCCTAGTACCCAAGAGGACCATGGAGAAACTCTGGTGGGTGATGGGGAACAGCGACCTTCGCTCAACCTGGCTCCCACCCCCACCCTGCCCACTGGCAACAAAGCGCCGGGGCAGAGCAGCTAGACTCTCTCCTTCCACACTCGCCGGGCTCCAGAGCCGGGAATGGAGTGTCCAAGCTCCAGCCTCTGGTCGCTGGGCCACAGAAAACACAGAGGCAGAAACAATAGGGCCGTGACGGCCGCCGTACCTCTCCCGGTCGCGACCGTCGAAATAGACGAAATCGCCGCTCTGGACGCACTTGGCACAAGTCAACCGCCGGCGAGTTGTGTTGCATAGAGGACACCGCTCAACCGCCACGTACAGCCCCTCGGCGTCGTCCACCGAGTCCACCAAGTCCCGGGCTAGCGCCCGCGGCCCAAAACCAGGAGCCTCGGGCGTCCAGGTTCCCTTCCCACTGGGAGACGCCATGATGATCTGAGCGAAGAGCCAGTCACGTGGGATTTTGTTTTCATCCAGGTGCATCCTGGGCTCAGAGGCGGGGCCTGGAGACCGGGGCGGGGCCCGAAGGCCTGGGGCGGGACCAGGAGGGTGAGAGTCTAGAGAAGCGGGATCTGCTGGTTCTCCTCCTAGCCCTCCTCCTGATCCTCCTCTCGGTCCTCCTCCTGGCCTTCCCGGGCGGCTGACCAGTTCGGACCGCTGAGCGGAGCTACGCAATGCCTCTACATTTTGCAAAGTGCAGCGATAGGTACCCAAGCATTCTCTGCGAAAGGTGCGGGAACAGAACGAGGGAATTCATTTCATTCATTAAGGTCTCTTTAAGGTTTTTGACTAAAACTGCAAAAAGCAAAAGTTCACAGAACTAACTGAAGTTTGACTCACCTTCCTTCTCAATGGCTGTGGGTTTGAAGAAAGTCTTTTAATACCTCTGCCTGACTTTGTCCGGGTTCGTGGAAATTATTGCTGTACCTCCACAACCCCGGAGGAATGAACAAAAACCTCCATAGCAACCTAACACTTCACACAGTAGCGAAAACCAAACTGAAGGTGCAAATCAAAGATGTATATTTTTGAAAACTGGTTTTAAAGGTAGTGCCTTCTACAGAGCCTGCTTTTCCCTAGAGTTCCAACCCTCCTGTGGGGCAGCCCTGTGGGCGAAGGGATTACAGGTATGTACGAACAGCACAGCCCGAATTCTGACTTCCCTACTCCCTGGGCCGTGCTCTGAGAGAATTTGAACTTGTTTTGATGTAAGAATAGCCGTACAAACTACGCAGATATGGATGGTTATATGGATGGTTTATTGGAACGCCTTTTCCAAGCTGATCAATCAGGATCACAGTAAGGACTCAGGAGCCTAAACTGTGACATCTACAAGTTCTCACAACAGGGTTGTTATAGAAAGAACCAAATGCAAAAGACATGGGTAAGGCAGTAACACATTTTGGCTGATGTAAAAAGCAGTATTATGTTTTTGGCTATCCAGACAAAGTATTATCAGCTAACCTTTAAGCTGATTGGCCCTAAGTGAGCTAAGTGAGGCAGGGATTAGGATCTTCTAGAGTACATCCAAAGTATAGCCAGGTGTGTAGATAAGAAGTGTTCAACTAGTGAATAGATAAAGTCTGAGTTATGACACTATTAAATCATGAGGTCAGCTATGAACAACCACTGCCAGGAGGCAGAGGTGAAAAGTTTAAATTTTTGAACTTAATTTCACCTCAGAAACAAAATGGAAGCTGAATACAAAGATGGCTGCAGTTTTGTCTCAAATAGCAGGCTACAACAGAACTCATCAGTTAGGATTTCCTCTTAAGTTTCTTCATCAAGAGGAAGTTTATATCAGATTTTTAGATTTGCCTCTAGGCCATAGAGGGGAACAGAGAAGTGAGGCTGCAGGTCCAGTGGGACCAGTGATTCTCAAGGATGACTTTAGCAGACTGTCCCCTGATGAAAGCCCTCACTTCTCCTCTCTCTCTCACACACACACACACACATCCCAGCCCTTAGAGCTGCCTCCTAGGCAAACAGTGATGTTTTCCTCATACTCCACCTTGAGACTGATGTCTGCCTTAGAAAGGACAGGACCAGTAGCCATGTAGGGCCTAGAGCCTAGGTTATAGGAGCCTGTTGCCTGTCAAGCTTTGCCATGACTGTCATCAAATGCTGGTGACAACATTCATCACCTACAACTTACCTAGATCTTTGATCTGAACTCTTTGTCCCTTCTCCAGAGTCTGTTTAAATACAATTAGGTTGGATTAGAAAGTAATCAAAAGAAAAAAATCAAATTTCCTGTATCGTTTTCCAAATAGTTTTTCCTAAACTTGAATGGTACTTGTGAGTTTAAGATTTTAAAATAAGTGCCCAGCGCAGTGGCGCACACCTTTGATCTCAGCACTCAGGAGGCAGAGGCAGGCAGATCTCTGTGAGTTGGAAGCCTGATTTACATAGAGAGTTCTAGGACAGCCAGGGCTGTTACACAGAGAAATACTGTCTTGAAAACCGAAGAAAGAAAAAAAGAAAGAAAGAAAGAAAGAAAGAAAGAAAGAAAGAAAGAAAGAAA